>NW_027011770.1:8488-20988 GCF_036934945.1 Oncorhynchus masou masou | reverse complement strand
TATGACACAATCTGCTCCCCATCACAGAGTAACACTGAGTAGGTTATTCTAGATTAGGAGTCTCCCCTCCTGGAGAGGTACCAGGTATGCTGGCTATGCAGAGTAACACTGAGTAGGTTATTCTAGATTAGGAGTCTGCCCTCCTGGAGTCAGGTACCAGGTATGCTGGCTATGCAGAGTAACACTGAGTAGGTTATTCTAGATTAGGAGTCTGCCCTCCTGGAGAGGTACCAGGTATGCTGGCTATGCAGAGTAACACTGAGTAGGTTATTCTAGATTAGGAGTCTCCCCTCCTGGAGAGGTACCAGGTATGCTGGCTATGCAGAGTAACACTGAGTAGGTTATTCTAGATTAGGAGTCTGCCCTCCTGGAGAGGTACCAGGTATGCTGGCTATACAGAGTAACACTGAGTAGGTTATTCTAGATTAGGAGTCTGCCCTCCTGGAGAGGTACCAGGTATGCTGGCTATGCAGAGTAACACTGAGTAGGTTATTCTAGATTAGGAGTCCACCCTCCTGGAGAGGTACCAGGTATGCTGGCTATGCAGAGTAACAATGAGTAAATTATTCTAGATTAGGAGTCTCCCCTCCTGGAGAGGTACCAGGTATGCTGGCTATGCAGAGTAACACTGAGTAGGTTATTCTAGATTAGGAGTCAGCCCTCCTGGAGAGGTACCAGGTATGCTGGCTATGCAGAGTAACACTGAGTAGGTTATTCTAGATTAGGAGTCTGCCCTCCTGGAGTCAGGTACCAGGTATGCTGGCTATGCAGAGTAACACTGAGTAGGTTATTCTAGATTAGGAGTCTGCCCTCCTGGAGAGGTACCAGGTATGCTGGCTATGCAGAGTAACACTGAGTAGGTTATTCTAGATTAGGAGTCTGCCCTCCTGGAGTCAGGTACCAGGTATGCTGGCTATGCAGAGTAACACTGAGTAGGTTATTCTAGATTAGGAGTCTGCCCTCCTGGAGTCAGGTACCAGGTATGCTGGCTATGCAGAGTAACACTGAGTAGGTTATTCTAGATTAGGAGTCCACCCTCCTGGAGAGGTACCAGGTATGCTGGCTATGCAGAGTAACACTGAGTAGGTTATTCTAGATTAGGAGTCTGCCCTCCTGGAGTCAGGTACCAGGTATGCTGGCTATGCAGAGTAACACTGAGTAGGTTATTCTAGATTAGGAGTCTGCCCTCCTGGAGAGGTACCAGGTATGCTGGCTATGCAGAGTAACACTGAGTAGGTTATTCTAGATTAGGAGTCTCCCTCCTGGAGAGGTACCAGGTATGCTGGCTATGCAGAGTAACACTGAGTAGGTTATTCTAGATTAGGAGTCTGCCCTCCTGGAGAGGTACCAGGTATGCTGGCTATGCAGAGTAACACTGAGTAGGTTATTCTAGATTAGGAGTCTGCCCTCCTGGAGAGGTACCAGGTATGCTGGCTATGCAGAGTAACACTGAGTAGGTTATTCTAGATTAGGAGTCTCCCTCCTGGAGAGGTACCAGGTATGCTGGCTATGCAGAGTAACACTGAGTAGGTTATTCTAGATTAGGAGTCTGCCCTCCTGGAGAGGTACCAGGTATGCTGGCTATGCAGAGTAACACTGAGTAGGTTATTCTAGATTAGGAGTCTGCCCTCCTGGAGAGGTACCAGGTATGCTGGCTATGCAGAGTAACACTGAGTAGGTTATTCTAGATTAGGAGTCTGCCCTCCTGGAGTCAGGTACCAGGTATGCTGGCTATGCAGAGTAACACTGAGTAGGTTATTCTAGATTAGGAGTCTGCCCTCCTGGAGAGGTACCAGGTATGCTGGCTATGCAGAGTAACACTGAGTAGGTTATTCTAGAATTAGGAGTCTCCCCTCCTGGAGTCAGGTACCAGGTATGCTGGCTATGCAGAGTAACACTGAGTAGGTTATTCTAGATTAGGAGTCTGCCCTCCTGGAGTCAGGTACCAGGTATGCTGCTATGCAGAGTAACACTGAGTAGGTTATTCTAGATTAGGAGTCTCCCCACCTGGAGAGGTACCAGGTATGCTGGCTATGCAGAGTAACACTGAGTAGGTTATTCTAGATTAGGAGTCTCCCCTCCTGGAGAGGTACCAGGTATGCTGGCTATGCAGAGTAACACTGAGTAGGTTAGTCTAGATTAGGAGTCTGCCCTCCTGGAGAGGTACCAGGTATGCTGGCTATGCAGAGTAACACTGAGTAGGTTATTCTAGATTAGGAGTCCACCCTCCTGGAGAGGTACCAGGTATGCTGCTATGCAGAGTAACACTGAGTAGGTTATTCTAGATTAGGAGTCTCCCCTCCTGGAGAGGTACCAGGTATGCTGGCTATGCAGAGTAACACTGAGTAGGTTATTCTAGATTAGGAGTCTGCCCTCCTGGAGAGGTACCAGGTATGCTGGCTATGCAGAGTGTGTTATTATCTCATAGAGCCAGCCATGGTGCCACACAGCAATAAGAGTAAACTGAGTGGTCTAAATGTGATACCAGCCTGGAGGGAGAGGTCAAGCCAGTCAACCAGTCAGTAAATCAGATTAGGAGTCTTCTTTCTCCACCAGTTTTATTCAAAGCAGTGTCATCGAAATTAGAGAGTAAATATGAGTTATGGTATCCTGACCACCAGTCAGCCAGTCAGCCAGTCCAGTCAGTAAATATGAGTTAATTATGTATCCTGACCACCAGCCAGCCAGCCAGCCAGTCAGCCAGTCAGTCAGTAAATTAGAGAGTAAATATGAGTTAAGGTATCCTGACCATCAGTCAGCCAGCCAGCCAGTCAGCCAGCCAGTCAGTCAGCCAGTCAGCCAGTCAGTAAATTAGAGAGTAAATATGAGTTAAGGTATCCTGACCACCAGTCAGCCAGCCAGTCAGCCAGTCAGTAAATATGAGTTAATGTCTAGATTGGCCACCAGTTATCAGCCAGCCAGCCAGCCAACCAGTCAGTAAATATGAGTTAATGTATCCAGGCCACCAATCAGCCAGCCAGCCAGCCAGTCAGTAAGGTATGTAGAGAGTAAATATGAGTTATGGTATCCTGACCACCAGTCAGCCAGCCAGTCAGCCAGTCAGCCAGTCAGCCAGTCAGTAAATTAGACCTGTAAATATGAGTTAAGGTATCCTGACCACTAGTCAGCCAGCCAGCCAGCCAGCCATTCAGCCAGCCAACCAGTCAGTAAATTAGAGTCAGTACATATGAGTTAAGGTATCATGACCACCAGTCAGCCAGCCAGCCAGCCAGTAGTCAGTAAATTAGAGAGTAAATATGAGTTAAGCCAGCCTGACCATCAGTCAGTCAGTCAGCCAGCCAGTCAGCCAGTCAGTAAATTAGAGAGTAAATATGAGTTAAGGTATCCTGAGTCCACCAGTCAGCCAGCCAGTCAGCCAGCCAGTCAGCCAGTCAGTAAATCAGCCAGCCAGTCAATATGAGTTAATTATCCTGACCAGCCAGTCAGTCATTCAGTCAGCCAGCCAGTCAGCCAGCCAGTCAGCCAGTCAGTAAATTAGAGAGTAAATATGAGTTAAGGTATCATGACCACCAGTCAGTCATTCAGTCAGCCAGCCAGTCAGCCAGTCAGTAAATTAGAGAGTAAATATGAGTTAAGGTATCATGACCACCAGTCAGCCAGCCAGTCAGCCAGTCAGTAAATTAGAGAGTAAATATGAGTTAAGGTATCCTGACCACCAGTCAGCCAGTCAGTCAGCCAGTCAGTCAGTAAATTAGAGAGTAAATATGAGTTAAGGTATCCTGACCACCAGTCAGCCAGCCAGTCAGCCAGTCAGTCAGTAAATTAGAGAGTAAATATGAGTTAAGGTATCCTGACCACCAGCCAGTCAGCCAGTCAGCCAGTCAGTCAGTAAATTAGAGAGTAAATATGAGTTAAGGTATCATGACCACTTGTCAGCCAGCCAGCCAGTCAGCCAGCCAGTCAGTAAATTAGAGAGTAAATATGAGTTAAGCTGTAACCTGTACCACTGGTGGTTGATTGACTTGACCTGGAGGGCCACTTCCTGTTAACACACATTATACTGACTGCTAGTCCCATGAATGACCTGTTAGAGAGAGAGCTGCCTGTCAATGAGTCAGTTGATTCTTGTCAGGCAGAGTCAGTATGTTCATGCCAACCAGTCATTCAGTCATTCAGCCAGTGTCAGTCATTCAGCCAGTAAACCAGTCAGTCATTCAGCCAGCCAGAAGAGTCAGTCAGTCATTCAGCCAGCCAACCAGTCAGTCAGTCATTCAGCCAACCAGTCAGTCATTCAGCCAGCCAACCAGTCAGTCAGTCAGTTAGTTAGTCAGTACCTGAGTTAGTCAGTCATTCAGCCAGCCAGCCAGAGTTACGTACCAGTCAGTCAGGCAGCCAGTCAGTCATTCAGCCAAACAGTAGTTATTCTAGATTAGGAGTCAGTCAGTCATTCAGCCAGCCAACCAGTCAGTTAGTTAGTCAGACCTGTCAGTTAGTCAGCCAGTCGGTAGTCAGTCAAACAACCAGTCAGCCAGCCAGCCAGCCAGCCAGCCAGTCAGTCAGACCTAGTCAGAGCCTGTCAGTCAAGAGTCGATGAGTCAGTCAAACAGTTATGTAGCCAGTAGACCAGTCAGCCAGCCAGTCAGTTTAGCCAGCCAGTAGAGTCAGTCAGTTAGTCAGACCTGTCAGTCAGTCATTCAGCCAGCCAGCCAACCAGTCAGACCTGTCAGTTAGTCAGTCAGTCAGCCAGCCAGCCAACCAGTCAGTCAGTCAGACCTGTCAGTTAGTCAGTCAGTCAGCCAGTCAGTCAGTCATGTCAAAAGGAGAAGAGTTATGTAGCCAGTCAGTTAGCCAGCCAGCCAGTCAGTAAGTAATTAGCCAGTAGAGCCAGTAGCCAGTCAGTCAGTCAGCCAGCCAGTAAGTAAAGTCAGTTTGCCAGCCAGTCAGTTTAACCAGTAGAAATATATGTAGTATATACAGAATTATGTATATATAAATAAAACAGTGGAGGCTGGTGGAGAAGCTATAGGAGGACAGGCTCAGAAGAAGAAGCCTGGAAGGAGGAGAGGTGACTAGAAATGATTCATTGACCGTTTTATGTGTGAATTAATTGTCGACCAGTAGAAGACCTTGTGCATTTCAGGTAGAAATAACAACTCAATGTTTATATCCCAGGACAAATTAGCTAGCAGACTGCAAGTTAGCTAGCTAAATAGGAGTTTTATGATTAGCTAGCCTGCCTGCAAGCTAGCTAGCTAAATAAGACAAATTAGCTAGTAACAGCAAGCTAGCTCAGCTAAATTGCGATAAATGTTTAACATGTGTTTCCACCTGTCCCCAAATTAATATAGTTGGTTCAGAGTTTGTTCTGATAGTTCAACCTGCGTGTCCCAATCGTGTTTGATGTCTGTTTACTCTGGCGGTGGGGGTGTCAGGGGGACAAAATCAATTTACGGACCACAGTACAGCCTGCCAGCCTGGTTTACTCAGGGTTGATGTCAGTACAGCCTGTCAGGTCAGTCAGTGAAATCTCAGTGAAGAAGTGACTTGACTCCTACATCTTCCTGTGTTTACTCTGTAATAGAGCTGTAATGTGTTGAAACCTCAGCCTGACAGACTGTTTATCTAGGATTGATACAGTAGGATCATGTAGCTTACAGTAAGACTGACAGCCTGTCAGCCAGTTTAGTGAATGATAGAGAGTTAAATGTCAGGTGCTGTGTTTATCTGGCGTGCTGTTGAGCCATGTCAGCCAGTCTGTGAATTAGGCGTGCTGGGTTGAATGACGTGCTGTTGTCAGACTTGGGTGTTGAAGTCAGCAGCCTGTCAGTCCTGAATGTTTACTTGTGGTATGACATCAGCAGCCTGTCAGTTGTGTTTGTTGTTGAATAGACTTGCCTGAATGGTCCTGTGTTTGACTCTGGGTTGAATGACAGTCAGTTGTCATGACTGTGTTGAATGACTTGTTGAATGACTTGCCAGCCAATCAGGTCCTGTGTTTACTTGGGTGAATATCCTGACTTTCCTCCAGTCAGGTCCTTGTCTAACTGGAATACCGTGTCCAGATTCAGCCAGTAGAAGAGTTATGTAGCCAGTAGATCCTGAGTTACGTAGCCAGTAGAAGAGTTACGTAGCCAGTAGAAGAGTTACTCTAGCCAGTAGAAGAGTTACGTAGCCAGCAGAAGAGTTATGTAGCCAGTAGAAGAGTTATGTAGCCAGTAGAAGAGTTATGTTTAGCCAGTAGAAGAGTTACTGTAGCCAGTAGAAGAGTTATGTAGCCAGTAGAAGGTTACGTAGCCAGTAGAAGAGTTACGTAGCCAGTAGAAGAGTTACGTAGCCAGTAGAAGAGTTATGTAGCCAGTAGATAGACATGTAGCCAGTCAAGAGTTATGTTTAGCCAGTAGAAGAGTTATGTAGCCAGTAGAAGAGTTATGTAGCCAGTAGAAGAGTTATGTAGCCAGTAGAAGAGTTATAGACAGTCCAGTAGAAGAGTTATGTTTACAGTAGAAGAGTTATGTAGCCAGTAGAAGAGTTATGTTTAGCCAGTAGAAGAGTTATGTAGCCAGTAGAAGTGTTACGTAGCCAGTAGAAGAGTTAGCCTGTAGCCTGTAGAAGGGTGAGTAGAGTTACCTGTCTAGCCAGTAGAAGAGTTATGTAGCCAGTAGAAGAGTGTATTCAGCCAGGGTATGTAGCCCATGTAAACACAGTATTGTCGGTCACCTTACACCCCAGACAATGCTGCTGGTTTCACTCAATAGTTGACAAACCAGATCTTCCCCAGGCTGCTCTCTGGTGTTATTGACTGTCTTTGTTGTGTACTGTGTCAGACATGTTGAAACACTCCCCAGTAGATTAATGACAGGCTGGCTGAAGGACCGGCTGGCCCATCCCAGGGTGTACGACAGACCTGGGTTCAGAAACACTTGAAATCTTTTTAAATAGTTTTATGGTTTGATCTAGCCTGCCTAGAGTGCCAGTCTGCAGTTTTGATACGTTTCTATTGGCTCATTAAGCCAGGCAAGCTCAATGAAGCACATTTAACTAATTTTAACTCATTTCAAATAGCATTTGAACTCTGGGTGATAGACAGCCCAAAGTGTAGGTGTTGTGCTCACTCTGGGTGATGTATAGACAGTACAGCCTGTCAGGTCTGCTTTACTCTGGTTACTCTGCTGATGTGGGTGATAGACAGCCTGTCATGTGTTTACTCCTGTTTCCTGTGTTTACTCTGGGTGATAGACAGTCCAGCCTGTCAGGTCCTGTGTTTACTCTGGGTGATAGACAGTACAGCCTGTCAGGTCCTGTGTTTACTCTGGGTGATGTAGTACAGTCCAGCCTGTCAGGTCCTGTGTTTACTCTGGGTGATAGACAGTCCAGCCTGTCAGGTCCTGTGTTTACTCTGGGTGATAGACAGTACAGCCTGTCAGGTCCTGTGTTTACTCTGGGTGATGTAGTAGACAGTACAGCCTGTCAGGTCCTGTGTTTACTCTGGGTGATAGACAGTCCAGCCTGTCAGGTCCTGTGTTTACTCTGGGTGATAGACAGTCCAGCCTGTCAGGTCCTGTGTTTACTCTGGGTGATAGACAGTACAGCCTGTCAGGTCCTGTGTTTACTCTGGGTGATAGACAGTCCAGCCTGTCAGGTCCTGTGTTTACTCTGGGTGATAGACAGTACAGCCTGTCAGGTCCTGTGTTTACTCTGGGTGATAGACAGTCCAGCCTGTCAGGTCCTGTGTTTACTCTGGGTGATGTAGTAGACAGTACAGCCTGTCAGGTCCTGTGTTTACTCTGGGTGATAGACAGTACAGCCTGTCAGGTCCTGTGTTTACTCTGGGTGATAGACAGTACAGCCTGTCAGGTCCTGTGTTTACTCTGGGTGATAGACAGTACAGCCTGTCAGGTCCTGTGTTTACTCTGGGTGATAGACAGTCCAGCCTGTCAGGTCCTGTGTTTACTCTGGGTGATAGACAGTGCAGCCTGTCAGGTCCTGTGTTTACTCTGGGTGATAGACAGTCCAGCCTGTCAGGTCCTGTGTTTACTCTGGGTGATTAGTATGACAGTACAGCCTGTCAGGTCCTGTGTTTACTCTGGGTGATAGACAGTACAACCTGTCAGGTCCTGTGTTTACTCTGGGTGATAGACAGTCCAGCCTGTCAGGTCCTGTGTTTACTCTGGGTGATAGACAGTACAGCCTGTCAGGTCATGTGTTTACTCCTGTGTTTACTCTGGGTGATAGACAGTACAGCCTGTCAGGTCCTGTGTTTACTCTGGGTGATAGACAGTCCAGCCTGTCAGGTCCTGTGTTTACTCTGGGTGATAGACAGTACAGCCTGTCAGGTCCTGTGGGATTACTCACCTGGGTGATAGACAGTCCAGCCTGTCAGGTCCTGTGTTTACTCTGGGTGATAGACAGTACAGCCTGTCAGGTCCTCTGTGGGATTAACAGCCCTACTGTAACTGGGTGATCAGACAGTGCAGCCCTGTCAGGTCCTGTGTTAACAGCCCTCACTGTAACTGGGTGATGTAGTAACAGCCTGTCACAGTTTACCTGTAGTAAACAGTCAGCCTGTCAGGTCCTGTGTTTACTCTGGGTGATAGACAGTACAGCCTGTCAGGTCCTGTCCTGTGTTTACAGTCCCCTCACTGTAACTAACAGGGTGATAGACAGTACAGCCCTCACTGTAACTAACAGGCCGTACTCAGCCAGAGTTATAACAGCCCTCACTGTAACTAACAGGCCGTACTCAGCCAGAGTTATAACAGCCCTCACTGTAACTAACAGGCCGTACTCAACCAGAGATATAACAGCCCTCACTGTAACTAACAGGCCGTACTCAGCCAGAGTTATAACAGCCCTCACTGTAACTAACAGGCCGTACTCAGCCAGGGATCTAACAGCCCTCACTGTAACTAACAGGCCGTACTCAGCCAGGGATCTAACAGCCCTCACTGTAACTAACAGGCCGTACTCAGCCAGGGATATAACAGCCCTCACTGTAACTAACAGGCCGTACTCAGCCAGGGATCTAACAGCCCTCACTGTAACTAACAGGCCGTACTCAGCCAGGGATCTAACAGCCCTCACTGTAACTAACAGGCCGTACTCAGCCAGGGATATAACAGCCCTCACTGTAACTAACAGGCCGTACTCAGCCAGGGATCTAACAGCCCTCACTGTAACTAACAGGCCGTACTCAGCCAGGGATATAACAGCCCTCACTGTAACTAACAGGCCGTACTCAGCCAGGGATCTAACAGCCCTCACTGTAACTAACAGGCCGTACTCAGCCAGGGATCTAACAGCCCTCACTGTAACTAACAGGCCGTACTCAGCCAGGGATCTAACAGCCCTCACTGTAACTAACAGGCCGTACTCAGCCAGGGATCTAACAGCCCTCACTGTAACTAACAGGCCGTACTCAGCCAGGGATATAACAGCCCTCACTGTAACTAACAGGCCGTACTCAGCCAGGGATCTAACAGCCCTCACTGTAACTAACAGGCCGTACTCAGCCAGGGATATAACAGAATGCAGCCAACAGCTTCAGACCACTGATCACTATCTATGTAAGGAGGGGAGATTTGTGTGGCTGTGTGTGTGTGTGTGTGTCTATGTGTGTGTGTGTGTGTGTGTGTGTCTATGTGTCTATGTGTGTGTGTGTGGTGTGCCCTGTGTAACTGTGTGTGTGTGTCACCACAGCTCCATCACTGTGGCCGTGTGTGTGTCACATAACAGGCCCCCACTGTCCTCTGTAACACCGGCCGTACTGTGTGTCTAACAGTGGCCGTGAATGTGTCTTATAACAGCCCTGTGTAACTTTAACAGCTGTGTGTCTATGTGGCTGTGTGTCTATGTGGTTTAACAGTGTGTCTATGTGTTTAGACAGTGTGTGTAGTACTATGTGTGTACTACTCAGTGTGTGTGTGTGTACTACCTGTGTGTATGTGTGTGTGTGTGTGTGTACTGTGTGTGTGTCTATGTGTATCTGTGTGTGTGTGTGTATATATATAAACTGGACAGTTAACGGTGCACCACAGCTCCATCAGGACGAAGCAGCACCGAGCCCCAGGCGGTGCAGTTACCCAGCCTCCCCTCACATCCCCCCTGCCCTCCTCTCTAACACCGGCTGGTACGGATCAACTGGAAACATTACAGGGAGCTTTTATGGACCTCAACATTCTGCCGAATGAATAATACTCACCGTTTATAACTTCTCACATGGCGGACAGTCAGTTTAGACAGTAGTACTACCTCAGTTTAGACAGTAGTACTACCTCAGTTTAGACAGCAGTACTACCTCAGTTTAGACAGTAGTACTACCTCAGTTTAGACAGTAGTACACTGGACCTATCTACTACCTCAGTTTAGACAGCAGTACACTGTTTAGACAGTTACACTGGACCTATCTACTACCTCAGTTTAGACAGCAGTACACTGGACCTATCTACTACCTCAGTTTAGACAGCAGTACTACTGGACCTGTTTAGACAGCAGTACTACCTCAGTTTAGACCTCAGTTTAGACAGTACACTGGACCTATCTACTACCTCAGTTTAGACAGCAGTATACTGGACCTATCTACTACCTCAGTTTAGACAGTAGTACACTGGACCTATCTACTACCTCAGTTTAGACAGCAGTACACTGGACCTCAGTTTAGACAGCAGTACACTGGACCTATCTACTACCTCAGTTTAGACAGTAGTACTACCTAGTACTAGTTTAGACAGCAGTACTACTGGACCTA
Organism: Oncorhynchus masou masou; assembly: GCF_036934945.1. NCBI lineage: Eukaryota > Metazoa > Chordata > Actinopteri > Salmoniformes > Salmonidae > Oncorhynchus > Oncorhynchus masou. The sequence goes on along the minus strand of NW_027011770.1, from coordinate 10,283 downwards.
TCTACTACCTCAGTTTAGACAGCAGTACTACCTCAGTTTAGACAGCAGTATCTACTACCTCAGTTTAGACAGTAGTACTACCTCAGTTTAGACAGCAGTACTACCTCAGTTTAGACAGTAGTACTACCTCAGTTTAGACAGTAGTACTACCTCAGTTTAGACAGCAGTATACTTAGACAGCTACTACCTCAGTTTAGACAGTAGTACTACCTCAGTTTAGACAGTAGTACTACCTCAGTTTAGACAGTAGTTTAGACAGTAGTACTACCTCAGTTTAGACAGTAGTACACTGGACCTATCTACTACCTCAGTTTAGACAGTAGTATACTGGACCTATCTACTACCTCAGTTTAGACAGTAGTACACTGGACCTATCTACTACCTCAGTTTAGACAGCAGTACTACCTCTACTACCTCAGTTTAGACAGCAGTACACTGGACCTATCTACTACCTCCTCAGTTTAGACAGTAGTACTACCTCAGTTTAGACAGCAGTACACTGGACCTATCTACTACCTCAGTTTAGACAGCAGTACACTGGACCTATCTACTACCTCAGTTTAGACAGCAGTACACTGGACCTATCTACTACCTCAGTTTAGACAGCAGTACACTGGACCTGTCTACTACCTCAGTTTAGACAGCAGTATACTGGACCTATCTACTACCTCAGTTTAGACAGTAGTACTACCTCAGTTTAGACAGCAGTACACTGGACCTATCTACTACCTCAGTTTAGACAGCAGTATACTGGACCTATCTACTACCTCAGTTTAGACAGTAGTACAGTACTTTAGACAGCAGTACCTACTAGTTTAGACAGCAGTATACTGGACCTATCTACTACCTCAGTTTAGACAGTAGTAGTTTAGACAGTAGTACACTGGACCTATCTACTACCTCAGTTTAGACAGCAGTACACTGGACCTATCTACTACCTCAGTTTAGACAGCAGTACACTGGACCTATCTTTAGACTACCTCAGTTTAGACAGCAGTACACTGGACCTATCTACTACCTCAGTTTAGACAGTAGTACACTGGACCTATCTACTACCTCAGTTTAGACAGTAGTACTACCTCAGTTTAGACAGCAGTACACTGGACCTATCTACTACCTCAGTTTAGACAGTAGTACACTGGACCTATCTACTACCTCAGTTTAGACAGCAGTACACTGGACCTATCTACTACCTCAGTTTAGACAGTAGTACACTGGACCTATCTACTACCTCAGTTTAGACAGTAGTACACTGGACCTATCTACTACCTCAGTTTAGACAGCAGTATACTGGACCTATCTACTACCTCAGTTTAGACAGTAGTACTACCTCAGTTTAGACAGTAGTACTACCTCAGTTTAGACAGTAGTACACTGGACCTATCTACTACCTCAGTTTAGACAGTAGTACACTGGACCTATCTACTACCTCAGTTTAGACAGCAGTACACTGGACCTATCTACTACCTCAGTTTAGACAGTAGTACTACCTCAGTTTAGACAGCAGTATACTGTTTAGACAGTATCTACTACCTCAGTTTAGACAGCAGTACACTGGACCTACTACCTCAGTTTAGACAGCAGTACACTGGACCTATCTACTACCTCAGTTTAGACAGCAGTACACTGGACCTATCTACTACCTCAGTTTAGACAGTAGTACACTGGACCTATCTACTACCTCAGTTTAGACAGCAGTACACTGGACCTATCTACTACCTCAGTTTAGACAGCAGTATACTGGACCTATCTACTACCTCAGTTTAGACAGCACTGGACCTATCTACTACCTCAG
>NW_027011770.1:0-7988 GCF_036934945.1 Oncorhynchus masou masou | reverse complement strand
CCTGTCTCTCTGGGCCAGTCTATTTACTGTCTCTCTGTCCCAGTGTATTTATCCCTGTGTTTCCTGTCTCTCTGTACCAGTGTATTTATCCCTGTGTTTCCTGACTCTCAGTGTATTTATCCCTGTGTTTACTGTCTCTCCGTACCAGTGTATTTATCCCTGTGTTTCCTGTCTCCCTCTGTATTTATCCCTGTGTTTCCTGTCTCTCTGTCCCAGTGTATTTATCCCTGTGTTTCCTGTCTCTCTGTACCAGTGTATTTATCCCTGTGTTTCCTGTCTCTCTGTCCCAGTGTATTTATCCCTGTGTTTCCTGTCTCTCAGTGTATTTATCTCTGTGTTTCCTGTCTCTCCAGTGTATTTATCCCTGTGTTTCCTGTTCTCTGTCCCTTTATCCCTGTGTTTCCTGTCTCTCTGTGTTTCCTGTCTCTCTGTGTGTATTTATCCCTGTGTTTCCTGTCTCTCTGTACCAGTGTATTTATCCCTGTGTTTCCTGTCTCTCTGTACCAGTGTATTTATCCCTGTGTTTCCTGTCTCTCTGTACCAGTGTATTTATCCCTGTGTTTCCTGTCTCTCTGTACCAGTGTATTTATCCCTGTGTTTCCTGTCTCTCTGTATTTATCCCTGTGTTTCCTGTGTGTATTTATCCCTGTGTTTCCTGTCTCTCTGTCCCAGTGTTTCCTGTCTCTCTGTACCAGTGTATTTATCCCTGTGTTTCCTGTCTCTCTGTACCAGTGTATTTATCCCTGTGTTTCCTGTCTCTCTGTACCAGTGTATTTATCCCTGTGTTTCCTGTCTCTCTGTCTCTCTGTACCAGTGTATTTATCCCTGTGTTTCCTGTCTCTCTGTACCAGTGTATTTATCCCTGTGTTTCCTGTCTCTCTGTATTTATCCAGTGTATTTATCCCTGTGTTTCCTGTCTCTCTGTCCCAGTGTATTTATCCCTGTGTTTCCTGTCTCTCTGTACCAGTGTATTTATCCCTGTGTTTCCTGTCTCTCTGTACCAGTGTATTTATCCCTGTGTTTCCTGTCTCTCTGTACCAGTGTATTTATCCCTGTGTTTCCTGTCTCTCTGTACCAGTGTATTTATCCCTGTGTTTCCTGTCTCTCTGTACCAGTGTATTTATCCCTGTGTTTCCTGTCTCTCTGTACCAGTGTATTTATCCCTGTGTTTCCTGTCTCTCTGTACCAGTGTATTTATCCCTGTGTTTCCTGTTTCCAGTGTATTTATCCCTGTGTTTCCTGTCTGTGTGTTTCCTGTCTCTCTGTACCAGTGTATTTATCTCTGTGTTTCCTGTCTCTCTGTACCAGCGTATTTATCCCTGTGTTTACTGTCTCTCCGTACCAGTGTATTTATCCCTGTGTTTCCTGTCTCCCTCTGTATTTATCCCTGTGTTTCCTGTCTCTCTGTACCAGTGTATTTATCCCTGTGTTTCCTGTCTCTCTGTACCAGTGTATTTATCCCTGTGTTTCCTGTCTCTCTGTCCCAGTGTATTTATCCCTGTGTTTCCTGTCTCTCAGTGTATTTATCTCTGTGTTTCCTGTCTCTCCGTACCAGTGTATTTATCCCTGTGTTTCCTGTCTCTCTGTGTATTTATCTCTATGTTTCCTGTCTCTCTGTACCAGTGTATTTATCCCTGTGTTTCCTGTCTCTCTGTACCAGTGTATTTATCCCTGTGTTTCCTGTCTCTCTGTCCCAGTGTATTTATCCCTGTGTTTCCTGTCTCTCTGTCCCAGTGTATTTATCCCTGTGTTTCCTGTCCTCTGTGTATTTATCCCTGTGTTTCCTGTCTCTCTGTACCAGTGTATTTATCCCTGTGTTTCATGTCTCTCGGTACCAGTGTATTTATCCCTGTGTTTCCTGTCTCTCTGTACCAGTGTATTTATCCCTGTGTTTCCTGTCTCTGTGTATTTATCCCTGTGTTTCCTGTCTCTCTGTACCAGTGTATTTATCCCTGTGTTTCCTGTCTCTCCGTACCAGTGTATGTATCCCTGTGTTTCCTGTCTCTCTGGGCCAGTGTATTTATCCCTGTGTTTCCTGTCTCTCTGTACCAGTGTATTTATCCCTGTGTTTCCTGTCTCTCTGTGTATTTATCCAGTGTATTTATCCCTGTGTTTCCTGTCTCTCTGTACCAGTGTATTTATCCCTGTGTTTCCTGTCTCTCTGTCCCAGTGTATTTATCCCTGTGTTTCCTGTCTCTCTGTACCAGTGTATTTATCCCTGTGTTTCCTGTCTCAGTGTATTTATCCCTGTGTTTACTGTCTCTCCGTACCAGTGTATTTATCCCTGTGTTTCCTGTCTCCCTCTGTATTTATCCCTGTGTTTCCTGTCTCTCTGTCCCAGTGTATTTATCCCTGTGTTTCCTGTCTCTCTGTACCAGTGTATTTATCCCTGTGTTTCCTGTCTCTCTGTCCCAGTGTATTTATCCCTGTGTTTCCTGTCTCTCAGTGTATTTATCCCTGTGTTTCCTGTCTCTCTGTACCAGTGTATTTATCCCTGTGTTTCCTGTCTCTCTGTGTATTTATCCCTGTGTTTCCTGTCTCTCTGTACCAGTGTATTTCCCTGTGTTTCCTGTCTCCTGTGTTCCCTGTGTTTCCTGTCTCTCTGTACCAGTGTATTTATCCCTGTGTTTCCTGTCTCTCTGTACCAGTGTATTTATCCCTGTGTTTCCTGTCTCTCTGTGTATTTATCCCTGTGTTTCCTGTCTCTCTGTATTTATCCCTGTGTTTCCTGTCTCTCTGTACCAGTGTATTTATCCCTGTGTTTCCTGTCTCTCTGTACCAGTGTATTTATCCCTGTGTTTCCTGTCTCTCTGTCCCAGTGTATTTATCCCTGTGTTTCCTGTCTCTCTGTACCAGTGTATTTATCCCTGTGTTTCCTGTCTCTCTGTACCAGTGTATTTATCCCTGTGTTTCCTGTCTCTCTGTCCCAGTGTATTTATCCCTGTGTTTCCTGTCTCTCTGTCCCAGTGTATTTATCCCTGTGTTTCCTGTCTCTCTGTACCAGTGTATTTATCCCTGTGTTTCCTGTCTCTCTGTACCAGTGTATTTATCCCTGTGTTTCCTGTCTCTCTGTATTTATCCCAGTGTTTTTATCTGTCCTGTCTCTCTCTGTCCCAGTGTATTTATCCCTGTGTTTCCTGTCTCTCTGTACCAGTGTATTTATCCCTGTGTTTCCTGTCTCTCTGTACCAGTGTATTTATCCCTGTGTTTCCTGTCTCTCTGTCCCAGTGTATTTATCCCTGTGTTTCCTGTCTCTCTGTACTGTGTTTCCAGTGTATTTATCCCTGTGTTTCCTGTCTCTCTGTACCAGTGTATTTATCCCTGTGTTTCCTGTCTCTCTGTACCAGTGTATTTATCCCTGTGTTTCCTGTCTCTCTGTACCAGTGTATTTATCCCTGTGTTTCCTGTCTCTCTGTACCAGTGTATTTATCCCTGTGTTTCCTGTCTCTCTGTTTTTATCCCTGTGTTTCCTGTCTCTCTGTACCAGTGTATTTATCCCTGTGTTTCCTGTCTCTCTGTACCAGTGTATTTATCCCTGTGTTTCCTGTCTCTCTGTACCAGTGTATTTATCCCTGTTTCCTGTCTCTCTGTACCAGTGTATTTATCCCTGTGTTTCCTGTCTCTATTTATCCCTGTGTTTCCTGTCTGTATTTATCCCTGTGTTTCCTGTCTCTCTGTACCAGTGTATTTATCCCTGTGTTTCCTGTCTCTCTGTACCAGTGTATTTATCCCTGTGTTTCCTGTCTCTCCAGTGTATTTATCCCTGTGTTTCCTGTCTCTCTGTACCAGTTTTTCCCTGTGTTTCCTGTCTCTCTGTACCAGTGTATCCCTGTGTTTCCTGTCTCTCTGTACCAGTGTATTTATCCCTGTGTTTCCTGTCTCTCTGTACCAGTGTATTTATCCCTGTGTTTCCTGTCTCTCTGTCCCAGTGTATTTATCCCTGTGTTTCCTGTCTCTCTGTACCAGTGTATTTATCCCTGTGTTTCCTGTCTCTCTGTACCAGTGTATTTATCCCTGTGTTTCCTGTCTCTCTGTACCAGTGTATTTATCCCTGTGTTTCCTGTCTCTCTGTACCAGTGTATTTATCCCTGTGTTTCCTGTCTCTCTGTACCAGTGTATTTATCCCTGTGTTTCCTGTCTCTCTGTACCAGTGTATTTATCCCTGTGTTTCCTGTCTCTCTGTACCAGTGTATTTATCCCTGTGTTTCCTGTCTCTCTGTACCAGTGTATTTATCCCTGTGTTTCCTGTCTCTCTGTACCAGTGTATTTATCCCTGTGTTTCCTGTCTCTCTGTACCAGTGTATTTATCCCTGTGTTTCCTGTCTCTCTGTCCCAGTGTATTTATCCCTGTGTTTCCTGTCTCTCTGTACCAGTGTATTTATCCCTGTGTTTCCTGTCTCTCTGTACCAGTGTATTTATCCCTGTGTTTCCTGTCTCTCTGTACCAGTGTATTTATCCCTGTGTTTCATGTCTCTCGGTACCAGTGTATTTATCCCTGTGTTTCCTGTCTCTCTGTACCAGTGTATTTATCCCTGTGTTTCCTGTCTCTGTGTATGTATCCCTGTGTTTCCTGTCTCTCTGGGCCAGTCTATTTATCCCTGTGTTTACTGTCTCTCCGTACCAGTGTATTTATCCCTGTGTTTCCTGTCTCCCTCTGTATTTATCCCTGTGTTTCCTGTCTCTCTGTACCAGTGTATTTATCCCTGTGTTTCCTGTGTCTCTGTACCAGTGTATTTATCCCTGTGTTTCCTGTCTCTCTGTCCCAGTGTATTTATCCCTGTGTTTCCTGTCTCTCAGTGTATTTATCTCTGTGTTTCTCTCCGTACCTGTCTCTCTCTCTGTGTATTTATCCCTGTGTTTCCTGTCTCTCTGTACCAGTGTATTTATCCCTGTGTTTCCTGTCTCTCTGTACCAGTGTATTTATCCCTGTGTTTCCTGTCTCTCTGTACCAGTGTATTTATCCCTGTGTTTCCTGTCTCTCTGTCCCAGTGTATTTATCCCTGTGTTTCCTGTCTCTCCTGTCTCTCCAGTGTATTTATCCCTGTGTTTCCTGTCTCTCTGTACCAGTGTATTTATCCCTGTGTTTCCTGTCTCTCTGTACCAGTGTATTTATCCCTGTGTTTCCTGTCTCTCCCTGTGTGTCTCTGTCCAGTGTATTTATCCCTGTGTTTCCTGTCTCTCTGTACCAGTGTATTTATCCCTGTGTTTCCTGTCTCTCTGTACCAGTGTATTTATCACTGTGTTTCCTGTCTCTCTGTACCAGTGTATTTATCCCTGTGTTTCCTGTCTCTGTACCAGTGTATTTATCCCTGTGTTTCCTGTCTCTCTGTACCAGTGTATTTATCCCTGTGTTTCCTGTCTCTCTGTACCAGTGTATTTATCCCTGTGTTTCCTGTCTCTCTGTACCAGTGTATTTATCCCTGTGTTTCCTGTCTCTCTGTCCCAGTGTATTTATCCCTGTGTTTCCTGTCTCTCTGTACCAGTGTATTTATCCCTGTGTTTCCTGACTCTCAGTGTATTTATCCCTGTGTTTACTGTCTCTCCGTACCAGTGTATTTATCCCTGTGTTTCCTGTCTCCCTCTGTATTTATCCCTGTGTTTCCTGTCTCTCTGTCCCAGTGTATTTATCCCTGTGTTTCCTGTCTCTCTGTACCAGTGTATTTATCCCTGTGTTTCCTGTCTCTCTGTCCCAGTGTATTTATCCCTGTGTTTCCTGTCTCTCTGTCCCAGTGTATTTATCCCTGTGTTTCCTGTCTCTCTGTACCAGTGTATTTATCCCTGTGTTTCCTGTCTCTCTGTCCCAGTGTATTTATCCCTGTGTTTCCTGTCTCTCTGTGTGTTTCCTGTCTCCAGTCCCAGTATTTATCCCTGTGTTTCCTGTCTCTCTGTACCAGTGTATTTATCCCTGTGTTTCCTGTCTCTCTGTCCCAGTGTATTTATCCCTGTGTTTCCTGTCTGTCTCTCTACCCAGTGTATTTATCCCTTATTTCCTGTCTCTCTGTGTTTTATCCCTGTGTTTCCTGTCTCTCTGTCCCAGTGTATTTATCCCTGTGTTTCCTGTCTCTCTGTACCAGTGTATTTATCCCTGTGTTTCCTGTCTCTCTGTACCAGTGTATTTATCCCTGTGTTTCCTGTCTCTCTGTCCCAGTGTATTTATCCCTGTGTTTCCTGTCTCTCTGTCCCAGTGTATTTATCCCTGTGTTTCCTGTCTCTCTGTACCAGTGTATTTATCCCTGTGTTTCCTGTCTCTCTGTACCAGTGTATTTATCCCTGTGTTTCCTGTCTCTCTGTACCAGTGTATTTATCCCTGTGTTTCCTGTCTCTCTGTACCAGTGTATTTATCCCTGTGTTTCCTGTCTCTCTGTACCAGTGTATTTATCCCTGTGTTTCCTGTCTCTCTGTCCCAGTGTATTTATCCCTGTGTTTCCTGTCTCTCTGTACCAGTGTATTTATCCCTGTGTTTCCTGTCTCTCTCTGTATTTATCACTGTGTTTCCTGTCTCTCTGTACCAGTGTATTTATCACTGTGTTTCCTGTCTCTGTACCAGTGTATTTATCCCTGTTTCCTGTCTCTCTGTACCAGTGTATTTATCCCTGTGTTTCCTGTCTCTCTGTACCAGTGTATTTATCCCTGTGTTTCCTGTCTCTCTGTACCAGTGTATTTATCCCTGTGTTTCCTGTCTCTCTGTACCAGTGTATTTATCCCTGTTTCCTGTCTCTCTGTACCAGTGTATTTATCCCTGTTTCCTGTCTCTCTGTGTATTTATCCCTGTGTTTCCTGTCTCTCTGTACCAGTGTATTTATCCCTGTTTCCTGTCTCTCTGTACCAATGTATTTATCCCTGTGTTTCCTGTCTCTCTGTACCAGTGTATTTATCCCTGTGTTTCCTGTCTCTCTGTACCAGTGTATTTATCCCTGTGTTTCCTGTCTCTCTGTACCAGTGTATTTATCCCTGTGTTTCCTGTCTCTCTGTACCAGTGTATTTATCCCTGTGTTTCCTGTCTCTCTGTACCAGTGTATTTATCCCTGTGTTTCCTGTCTCTCTGTACCAGTGTATTTATCCCTGTGTTTCCTGTCTCTCTGTACCAGTGTATTTATCCCTGTGTTTCCTGTCTCTCTGTACCAGTGTATTTATCCCTGTGTTTCCTGTCTCTCTGTCCCAGTGTATTTATCCCTGTGTTTCCTGTCTCTCTGTACCAGTGTATTTATCCCTGTGTTTCCTGTGTTTCCTGTGTTTCTCTCTCTGTACCAGTGTATTTATCCCTGTTTCCTGTCTCCTGTACCAGTGTATTTATCCCTGTGTTATTTATCCCTGTGTTTCTGTCTCTCTGTACCAGTGTATTTATCCCTGTGTTTCCTGTCTCTCTGTCCCAGTGTATTTATCCCTGTGTTTCCTGTCTCTCTGTACCAGTGTTTCCTTATCCTGTGTTTCCTGTATTTATCCTGTTTCCTGTCTCTGTACCAGTGTATTTATCCCTGTGTTTCCTGTCTCTCTGTACCAGTGTATTTATCCCTGTGTTTCCTGTCTCTCTGTACCAGTGTATTTATCCCTGTGTTTCCTGTCTCTCTGTACCAGTGTATTTATCCCTGTGTTTCCTGTCTCTCTGTACCAGTGTATTTATCCCTGTGTTTCCTGTCTCTCTGTACCAGTGTATTTATCCCTGTGTTTCCTGTCTCTCTGTGTATTTATCTCTATGTTTCCTGTCTCTCTGTACCAGTGTATTTATCCCTGTGTTTCCTGTCTCTCTGTACCAGTGTATTTATCCCTGTGTTTCCTGTCTCTCTGTCCCAGTGTATTTATCCCTGTGTTTCCTGTCTCTCTGTCCCAGTGTATTTATCCCTGTGTTTCCTGTCCTCTGTGTATTTATCCCTGTGTTTCCTGTCTCTCTGTACCAGTGTATTTATCCCTGTGTTTCATGTCTCTCGGTACCAGTGTATTTATCCCTGTGTTTCCTGTCTCTCTGTACCAGTGTATGTATCCCTGTGTTT
>NW_027011769.1:0-22301 GCF_036934945.1 Oncorhynchus masou masou | reverse complement strand
GGGTTGAACCTACAAACCAGTAGGCTTGGAAAATGAGCCTGTCATATTGGATGTAAGCAATAAACTTTCCTCTTGGCTCTTTCCAGAACAGATACCTTGTCCTTGAACCTCAGGACCTTGACTACTATCGGCCTAGGCCTGTCACCTGGGCCGGTGGTGGGTTTTCCAGTCCTGTGGGTGTGCTCCACCTCAATGTTCCTGTGGTCCATCTTCAGAGTTTCTTCGAGACCATTTCGCTCACTTTGTCCTCAGATTCTGTCCAGGTTTCATGTGGAGTTTTTGCAATTCCATCCACAACCATGTTGTTCCTCCTTTTGTTCTGATTTTTCCGTCATTGTTATCATGGATTCATCTTGCAATTCTCCTGTTTAACTCATTGAGCTGACCCTGGGAGAACTGGGAGAACTGGGAGAACTGGGAGAACTGGGAGAACTGCAAACTCTTCTTCAGGTCCTGGACCTCTCTGGTCAGGTCATCCATTCTTTTATTAGTTGACTCCACCAGTATTTGGACAAAACTCTTGAAGCTGTTTTCTTGTTGTTGTAACAACTGCTTGTGGAACTATTTTTGTTCGTTTAAAATATCCTTCACCGGTGATAGAGAGACACCACTGTCCTCAACGGTACTCCCGCTGACGTTGGTCTTTGTCATGGTAGCTATGTAGGTTACGTTGTTACTCCTCACAGTTCCAGACAGGGCACGTCGCAGGGCAGATTGAAAACAACAACAATAAACAGCAGAGATCTAGACAGTCACAAGCCCGGGACAATCCGCAGTCCTAGCCACAATGGTTAATCGTGTTGCAGGCTGTGTTCAAGCCCTTAAGGAAACCCCAGCTAGCTTGATAGGCAGCTAGCTAGCAGCTAGCCTTGGTCGGCAGGATCACTGGACAGAGAGCAGCGGTCCAAGCAACTGATGCCAACCACGTGGAAGGATCCAAACTCAAAAGTTAGCTCACTAGTAACCAAACATATTCAATAGACTTTCAAAAACTTCCAAAACAACAAACCAGGCTCTCCCTCCTTCCACGTATGGGGTATTGTGTGTAGGTGATAAAAAATAATAATATTGAATCAATTTTGAATTCAGGCTGTAACACAACAAAAGGTGAATTATGTCAAGGGGTATGAATACTTTCTGAAGGCACTGTACACTATACACATAGCATGTGCTTGGGCACCATCTTGACATTTCTGATCTGCTTGCCTCAATAAATTCATGCTAGAAAATTGGACACCAGGATTTGTATCTAGTCTCTTAATAATTGCATAACGGTGCAAGTTAGACACACGTTCATTATAGTCATACTAAGTGGTGAGGCAATGCTTGTTACCTTGACTACATCCTCTAGACTCACGTGGCCAGTTGCATTTAGTCACATAATATTGGAGTGAGATTAATAAATATGGTTTATCATATTCAACATCATTTCTACATAATGGTTGGAAACTTCCATCCAACTATACATAGTGACCCGTCATCTTCAGACGATGGGGATTTCCACCAAACTACACTCTTGCTGGAAGACCGACTTGCGGCCAAGAGTCAGCCTCCTGGTAAAACACTATTTTCATGTCATCTGACCATAACACTGCTTCCAAACAAAGTGCTAATGCTGTTTTTCAAACTCCAGTCGGTGCTGTGGCCAGACTGCATGGCTGTGAGGGCCCAGTCGGTGCTGTGGTCAGACTGCATGGCTGTGAGAGCCCAGTCGGTGCTGTGGTCAGACTAGATGGGTGTGAGGGCCCAGTCGGTGCTGTGGTCAGACTAGATGGGTGTGAGAGCCCAGTCGGTGCTGTGGTCAGACTGCATGGCTGTGAGGGCCCAGTCGGTGCTGTGGTCAGACTAGATGGGTGTGAGGGCCCAGTCGGTGCTGTGGTCAGACTAGATGGGTGTGAGAGCCCAGTCGGTGCTGTGGTCAGACTAGATGGGTGTGAGAGCCCAGTCGGTGCTGTGGTCAGACTAGATGGGTGTGAGAGCCCAGTCGGTGCTGTGGTCAGACTGCATGGCTGTGAGAGCCCAGTCGGTGCTGTGGTCAGACTAGATGGGTGTGAGAGCCCAGTCGGTGCTGTGGTCAGACTAGATGGGTGTGAGAGCCCAGTCGGTGCTGTGGTCAGACTGCATGGGTGTGAGAGCCCAGTCGGTGCTGTGGTCAGACTGCATGGCTGTGAGAGCCCAGTCGGTGCTGTGGTCAGACTAGATGGCTGTGAGAGCCCAGTCGGTGCTGTGGTCAGACTGCATGGCTGTGAGGGCCCAGTCGGTGCTGTGGTCAGACTAGATGGGTGTGAGAGCCCAGTCGGTGCTGTGGTCAGACTGCATGGGTGTGAGAGCCCAGTCGGTGCTGTGGTCAGACTAGATGGGTGTGAGAGCCCAGTCGGTGCTGTGGTCAGACTAGATGGGTGTGAGAGCCCAGTCGGTGCTGTGGTCAGACTAGATGGGTGTGGGAGCCCAGTCGGTGCTGTGGTCAGACTGCATGGGTGTGAGAGCCCAGTCGGTGCTGTGGTCAGACTAGATGGGTGTGAGAGCCCAGTCGGTGCTGTGGTCAGACTGCATGGGTGTGAGAGCCCAGTCGGTGCTGTGGTCAGACTGCATGGCTGTGAGGGCCCAGTCGGTGCTGTGGTCAGACTAGATGGGTGTGAGAGCCCAGTCGGTGCTGTGGTCAGACTAGATGGGTGTGAGAGCCCAGTCGGTGCTGTGGTCAGACTAGATGGGTGTGAGAGCCCAGCCGGTGCTGTGGTCAGACTAGATGGGTGTGAGAGCCCAGTCGGTGCTGTGGTCAGACTAGATGGGTGTGAGAGCCCAGTCGGTGCTGTGGTCAGACTGCATGGCTGTGAGAGCCCAGCAGGCGCTGTAACGGTTTGGTTCAAATGTAAGCAATAGGGTCTTGACTTCAACATTAAGGTGTCACTTTTAATAACACCGCAACCCACAATGGAGTCCAGGTGAAGAGCTATTTTTCCAGAGAAGAGCCGTCGACACAGTCAGTCACCTCGAACCCCAACTGATCTGACTGTGTTAAAAAAAATAATAATATTCAACTAGACTTACAACTCATGTTGAAAAAGCATTCCATTTAAAGTATCTGTTCTCAATACTATGATTGTTAGACAAAAGTTAGACAAAGCCTGATTGCTCAAAGTACAGAGGTCTACACAGCTATGGTTTTAGTTTTTATTGAAGACAAAACCGTAAAAGCCCTAAAAAAAATCCCTGACACAGAGCTAAGGTTTTCTGTTTGGTCTGCATGCACTGCATGACTCAATCAGGTTCCGCCCGGGCACCTCCCATTGCACTAGCAACAAGGACACACCGATATTTAATCAAATTAGCAGGGCTATAACTGCTGTGTCTGCAAGGTCTCCTCGTCCACAGGAGGGGGAGGGGTGGGGGGGGGGGGGGGAATGATGTTGTGGCTGCTAAGTGACTTAAGTGCCAGAAGAGGGCAAAAAACACGGCCCATTAATTTTCAAATTAAGTATTCCCTGCAGGCACTGGTTTTGTCCTTAGTCGTAAAGGGATTGACATGGAGGTTATGGTCCCTGTGTTTCTTCTCCAGGCCTTGTCTTATCAACTCCCCTCAGGTTTGATACCAGTGTCTGGGTGTCTCTGCTGCGCTATAGCCAATTAACATGCTGGAGTGATGAGCTGCACCACACATCGCAGAATATGTCTGAGCCTGCCTCTCTGATTGTTCTAATTGCCGGGCGTTCTCATTAACTGAAGTCGATAAGAGTGTTGGTGCAGGATAGCACAGTATGTGTGGATGCATGTTTTTGCTTACGCCGTACAATCAGTGTGGACGAGAAATTATGTGTTTTGAGCGGGACATGCATAAACAAACAGACAGATCTGTATTTTAGTTTGAGTGTTTGCCTTTTCTTATACAATAATGAATGAGGTGTCAGTGGCTCACAAATGGCGATCAATAATGACCATTGGTCTTGAGACACGTTCACTGCATCTCATCATCAGTCTTTACATCAAGCATCTGATTCAGCCCGTCTTGTCAGACTCAACCCTCAAACAACCCAAACCAATGACTGATTATCAAACACTGTTAGCATTCATCTATGGCACCTGACAAAGTTAGACACACCCCCCGCCCCACCTCTCCCCCAAAAATGCCATTACAGTAGAGGTTCACTTCTATTATTTAAACCCTACTGACCAGGTTCATCATCTACAAACACTATTGACCAGGTTCAACATCTACAAACACTACTGACCGACTACTGCTGATCTCTATAAGTACCTAGGTGTCTGGCTAGACTGTAAACTCTCCTTCCAGACTCATATCAAACATCTCTAATCGAAAATCAAATCTAGAGTCGGCTTTCTATTCCGTAACAAAGCTTCCTTCACTCACGCCGCCAGACTTACCCAAGTAAAACTGACTATCCTACCGATCCTCGACTTCGGCGATGTCATCTACAAAATAGCTTCCAACAGTCTACTCAGCAAACTGGATGCAGTTTATAACAGTGCCATCCGTTTTGTCACTAAAGCACCTTATACCAACCACCACTGCAACCTGTATGCTCTAGTCGGCTGGCCCTCGCTACATATTCGTCGCCAGACCCACTGGCTCCAGGTCATCTACAAGTCCATGCTAGGTAAAGCTCCGCCTTATCTCAGTTCACTGGTCACGATGGCAACACCCACCCGTAGCACGTGATCCAGCAGGTGTATCTCACTGATCATCCCTAAAGCCAACACCTCATTTGGCCGCCTTTCGTTCCAGTTCTCTGCTGCCTGTGACTGGAACGAATTGCAAAAATCGCTGAAGTTGGAGACTTTTATCTCCCTCACCAACTTCAAACATCTGCTATCTGAGCAGCTAACCGATTGCTGCAACTGTACATAGTCTATCGGTAAATAGCCCACCCAATTTTACCTACCTCATCCCCATACTGTTTTTATTTATTTACTTTTGTGCTCTTTTGCACACCTATATCTCTACCTGTACTTGACCATCTGATTATTTATCACTCCAGTGTTAATCTGCAAAATTATGATTATTTGCCTACCTCCTCATGCCTTTTGCACACAATGTATATATACTTTTTTTCTACTGTGTTATTGACTTGTTTATTGTTTATTCCATGTGTAACTCTGTGTTGTCTGTTCACACTGCTATGCTTTATCTTGGCCAGGTCGCAGTTGCAAATGAGAACTTGTTCTCAACTAGCCTACCTGGTTAAATAAAGGTGAATTAAAATAAAATAAAAAAATAAAATAAAAATGGAGGCCAAAAAAACATTGAAGCTATAGAATTTGTGGGACTTTTTTCTGTTACAATTGACTGGGCACCCCTTGAGATAGGAACAGTACCTTGAAAGGGATGTCTAAGACACAAGGCACGGTTCCTAATAGACAAGGCACGGTTCCTAAGAGACAAGACACGGTTCCTAAGAGACAAGGTACGGTTCCTAAGAGACAAGGTACGGTTCCTAAGAGACAAGGTACGGTTCCTAGGAGACAAGGTACGGTTCCTAAGAGACAAGGTACGGTTCCTAAGAGACAAGACACGGTTCCTAAGAGACAAGGTACGGTTCCTAAGAGACAAGGTACGGTTCCTAGGAGACAAGGTACTGTTCCTAAGAGACAAGACACGGTTCCTAAGAGACAAGGTACGGTTCCTAAGAGACAAGGTACTGTTCCTAAGAGACAAGGTACGGTTCCTAAGAGACAAGGTACTGTTCATAAGAGACAAGGTACGGTTCCTAAGAGACAAGGTACGGTTCCTAAGAGACAAGGTACTGTTCATAAGAGACAAGGTACGGTTCCTAAGAGACAAGGCACGGTTCCTAAGAGACAAGGTACTGTTCCTAAGAGACAAGGTACGGTTCCTAAGAGACAAGGTACGGTTCCTAAGAGACAAGGTACGGTTCCTAGGAGACAAGGTACTGTTCCTAAGAGACAAGGTACTGTTCCTAAGAGACAAGGTACTGTTCCTAAGAGACAAGGTACTGTTCCTAAGAGACAAGGTACGGTTCCTAAGACACAAGGTACGGTTCCTAAGACACAAGGCACGGTTCCTAATAGACAAGGCACGGTTCCTAAGAGACAAGACACGGTTCCTAAGAGACAAGGTACGGTTCCTAAGAGACACGGTACTGTTCCTAAGAGACAAGGTACTGTTCCTAAGAGACAAGGTACTGTTCCTAAGAGACAAGGTACGGTTCCTAAGAGACAAGGTACGGTTCCTAAGACACAAGGCACGGTTCCTAATAGACAAGGCACGGTTCCTAAGAGACAAGACACGGTTCCTAAGAGACAAGGTACGGTTCCTAGGAGACAAGGTACTGTTCCTAGGAGACAAGGTACTGTTCCTAAGAGACAAGGTACTGTTCCTAAGAGACAAGGTACGGTTCCTAAGAGACAAGGTACTGTTCCCTAGAGACAAGTTACTGTTCCTAAGAGACAAGGTACGGTTCCTAAGAGACAAGGTACGGTTCCTAAGAGACAAGGTACGGTTCCTAAGAGACAAGGTACTGTTCCTAAGAGACAAGGTACTGCTCCTAAGAGACAAGGTACGGTTCCTAAGAGACAAGGTACTGTTCCTAAGAGACAAGGTACTGTTCCTAAGAGACAAGGTACGGTTCCTAAGAGACAAGGTACTGTTCCTAAGAGACAAGGTACGGTTTCTAGGAGACAAGGTACTGTTCCTAAGAGACAAGGTACTGTTCCTAAGAGACAAGGTACGGTTCCTAAGAGACAAGGTACTGTTCCTAAGAGACAAGGTACTGTTCCTAAGAGACAAGGTACTGTTCCTAAGAGACAAGGTACTGTTCCTAAGAGACAAGGCACTGTTCCCTAGAGACAAGGTACTGTTCCTAAGAGACAAGGTACGGTTCCTAAGAGACAAGGTACTGTTCCTAAGAGACAAGGTACGGTTCCTAAGAGACAAGGTACTGTTCCTAAGAGACAAGGTACGGTTCCTAAGAGACAAGGTACTGTTCCTAAGAGACAAGGTACGGTTCCTAAGAGACAAGGTACGGTTCCTAAGAGACAAGGTACTGTTCCTAAGAGACTTGATACTGTTCCTAAGAGACAAGGTACTGTTCCTAAGAGACAAGGTACGGTTCCTAAGAGACAAGGTACTGTTCCTAAGAGACAAGGTACTGTTCCTGAGAGACAAGGTACTGTTCCTAAGAGACAAGGTACGGTTCCTAAGAGACAAGGTACTGTTCCCTAGAGACAAGGTACTGTTCCTAAGAGACAAGGTACTGTTCCTAAGAGACAAGGTACTGTTCCTAAAAGACAAGGTATTGTTCCCTAGAGACAAGGTACTGTTCCTAAGAGACAAGGTACTGTTCCTAAGAGACAAGGTACTGTTCCTAAGAGACAAGGTACTGTTCCCTAGAGACAAGGTACTGTTCCCAAGAGACAAGGCACTGTTCCTAAGAGACAAGGTACGGTTCCTAAGAGACAAGGTACTGTTCCTAAGCGACAAGGTACTGTTCCTAAGAGACAAGGTACTGTTCCCTAGAGACAAGGTACGGTTCCTAAGAGACAAGGTACGGTTCCTAAGAGACAAGGTACTGTTCCTAAGAGACAAGGTATTGTTCCCTAGAGACAAGGTACTGTTCCCTAGAGACAAGGTACTGTTCCCTAGAGACAAGGTACTGTTCCCAAGAGACAAGGCACTGTTCCTAAGAGACAAGGTACGGTTCCTAAGAGACAAGGTACTGTTCCTAAGCGACAAGGTACTGTTCCTAAGAGACAAGGTACTGTTCCCTAGAGACAAGGTACGGTTCCTAAGAGACAAGGTACGGTTCCTAAGAGACAAGGTACTGTTCCTAAGAGACAAGGTACGGTTCCTAAGAGACAAGGTACGGTTCCTAAGAGACAAGGTACGGTTCCTAAGAGACAAGGTACTGTTCCTAAGAGACAAGGTACTGTTCCTAAGAGACAAGGTACTGTTCCCTAGAGACAAGGTACTGTTCCTAAGAGACAAGGTACGGTTCCTAAGAGACAAGGTACGGTTCCTAAGAGACAAGGTACTGTTCCTAAGAGACAAGGTACTGTTCCCTAGAGACAAGGTACTGTTCCTAAGAGACAAGGCACTGTTCCTAAGAGACAAGGTACGGTTCCTAAGAGACATGGCACGGTTCCTAAGAGACAAGGTACTGTTCCCTAGAGACAAGGTACTGTTCCTAAGAGACAAGGTACTGTTCCTAAGAGACAAGGTACTGTTCCTAAGAGACAAGGTACTGTTCCTAAGAGACAAGGTACTGTTCCTAAGAGACAAGGTACTGTTCCCTAGAGACAAGGTACTGTTCCTAAGAGACAAGGCACTGTTCCTAAGAGACAAGGTACGGTTCCTAAGAGACAAGGTACTGTTCCTAAGCGAGCGCCATGATCAGTGAGCGGGTGAACGATAAGAGGGATGGATGAAGGAGGCAGAGACTCTCCTCGACAAGTAGCCCATCTCTGGACGCCAACTGAAATGACCTTGATTTATCAGGTGTGAAATCATGTCTGCACCACACCCTCATAAATCCAAGGCCAAAGACTCCAGATAGTTTTGATGATCAATAAAACATAATTGGATTTCTCGCACATATTTGAACAGAAGTATTATAAAACCACATGGAAAACTCTAAATTCTGTGTTTTAATGCCCATCAGTGGCACTTTCGGTAAATAAATCTCTCCGAAACGGCCAACCTATGGGCCTTTAACGTTTGCTGTACGACAAAAAAAAGTTATTGTTTCATATTAATGTTAATACTTCCAATGTCCCTGGGTCTGTTCTATGGTGATAGAAACACTCTCTGCTTGATACAGAATTGAATACGACCTCTTACAAAAGGATCTCCATTTATGACATTAACCCTTTACGGTCCACATTAAATCCATTTAAATTTCAACAAAAGCGTTCTGCAGTGTTGTACGCCATTAATTTCAAATTGAAACCCAATATTTTATAAGAAAAAATATACTCTTGAGCAAAAGAAGTGAAGAGAGAGAGAGAGAACACACTCCATTAAATCAATTAAGTCTCCTGCCAGAGTCTAGGTGAGGGATAATTACTTAGGGAGGGCGACCAGAGACTAATCTAATGATGATGCCCTTTCGTATGCTCCCAGACTTGATGAAGCTGCAGCGCAGCTCCTATGGGACTGGCTTGACGGTGAAACCACAGCAACCACATACACAGGTAGAGAGAGAGAGATGGGGAGAGAGAGAGAGAGATGGGGAGAGAGAGAGAGAGATATGGGGAGAGAGAGAGAGAGAGATAGAGAGAGATGGGGAGAGAGAGAGAGAGCGAGAGAGAGAAAGAGAGAGAGAGGGAGATGGGGAGAGAGAAAGAAAGATGGGGGAGAGAGAGCGATGGGGTGAGAGAGAGATAGATGGGGAGAGAGAGAGAAGGATGGGGGAGAGAGAGAAAGATGGGGTGAGAGAGAGATATGGGGGAAGAAAGATAGATTTGGGAGAGAGAGAGATGGGGAGAGAGGAAGAAAGATAGAGAGAAAGATGGGGAAAAGAGCGAGAGAATGAGAGAGAAAGAGAGTTGGGGTTAAGAAGGAGAGATTGAGAGAGAGAGAGAGAGAGAGAGAAAGTGAGAGAGAGAGAAAGAGAGAGAGAGAGATGGGGAGAGAGAGAGAAAGATGGGGGGGAGAGAGCGATGGGTGAGAGAGAGATGGGGGAGAGAGGAAGAGAGAGAGAGAAAGATGGGGGAAAAGAGGAAGAGAATGAGAGAGAAAGAGAGTCGGGGTTAGGGGAGAGAGAGTTAGATGGGGAGAGAGAAAGAAAGATGGGGGGAGAGAGAGAGACAGAGAGAGAGAGAAATGGGGAGAGAGAGAAATGGGGAGAGAGAGTGAGAGAATGAGAGAGAAAGAGAGATGGGGTTAAGAGAGAGAGATGGGGAGAGGAGAGAGAGAGAGAGAGAGAGAGAGAGAGAGAGAGCGGGTGAGATGGGGAGAGAAAGCGAGAGAATGAGAGAGAAAGAGAGATGGGGTTAAGAGAGAGAGATGGGGAGAGAGAAAGAGAGATGAGGAGAGAAAGAGAGATGGGGGAGAGAAAGAGAGAGTTGGGGGAGAGAGAGATGGGGAGAGAGAATGAGACATGGGGGAGAGAGAAAGAGACATGGAGGAGAGAGAAAAGGAGATGGGGAGAGAAAGAGAGAGCAAGAGAGACATGAGGAGAGCAAGAGAGAGTTGGGGATAAAAATGGAGAGATGGGGAAGAGAATGAGAGAGATGGGGGAGAGAAAGAGAGCAATGGGGGAGAGAAAAAGAGAGATGTGGAGAGAGAAAGAGAGATTGGGAGAGGGAGAGAGAAAGAGATGGGAGAGAGAAAGAGAGATGGGGAGAGAAAGAGAGAGATGGAGAGTGAGAATGAAGATGGGGGGAGAGAAAAAGAGATGGGGAGAGAGAGATATGGGGGAGAGAGAAAGAGAGATGGGGAAGAGAGATAGAGAGATGCGGAGAGAAAGAGAGATGGGGAGAGAGATTGAGAGATGGGAAAGAGAGAGATAGGGAGAGAGAGAAAGAGAGATGTGGAGAGTGAGAGAGATGGGTGAGAGAGATAAAGAGAGATATGGGCAGAGAGAAAGAAAGATGGGGAGAGAAAGAGAGATCAGGTGAAAAACAGAGAGATGGGGAGAGAGACAGATGGGGTAGAGAGAATGAGAGATGGGAGAGAGACAGATGGGGTAGAGAGAATGAGAGATGGGATAGAGAGAGAGAGAGAGAGAGAGAGAGAGAGAGAGAGAGAGAGAGAGAGAGAGAGAGACAGATGGGGTAGAGAGAATGAGAGAATGAGAGAGAAAGAGAGTTGGGGTTGAGAGAGAGAGAGAGAGAGAGAGAGAGAGAGAGAGAGAGAGAGAAAGAAAGATGGGGGAGAGAGAGCGATGGGGTGAGAGAGAGATGGGGGAGAGAGAGAGAGAGAGAGAGAGAGTGAGATGGGGAGTGAAAGCGAGAGAATGAGAGAGAAAGAGAGATGAGGTTAAGAGAGAGAGATGGGGAGAGAGAAAGAGAGATGAGGAGAGAAAGAGAGATGGGGGAGAGAAAGAGAGAGTTGGGGGAGAGAGAGATGGGGAGAGAGATTGAGAGATGGGAGAGAGAAAGAGAGATGGGGAGAGAAAGAGAGAGATGGTGAGTGAGAATGAAGAGAGACAGATGGGGTAGAGAGAATGAGAGATGGGAGAGAGACAGATGGGGTAGAGAGAATGAGAGATGGAATAGAGAGAGAGAGAGAGAGAGAGAGAGAGAGAGAGAGAGAGACAGATGGGGTAGAGAGAATGAGAGAATGAGAGAGAAAGAGAGTTGGGGTTGAGAGAGAGAGAGAGAGAGAGAGAGAGAGAGAGAGAGAGAGAGAGAGAGAGAGAGAGAAAGAAAAATGGGGGAGAGAGAGCGATGGGGTGAGAGAGAGATGGGGGAGAGAGAGAGAGAGAGAGAGAGTGAGATGGGGAGAGAAAGCGAGAGAATAAGAGAGAAAGAGAGATGTGGTTAAGAGAGAGAGATGGGGAGAGAGAAAGAGAGATGAGGAGAGAAAGAGAGATGGGGGAGAGAAAGAGAGAGTTGGGGGAGAGAGAGATGGGGAGAGAGATTGAGAGATGGGAGAGAGAAAGAGAGATGGGGAGAGAAAGAGAGAGATGGTGAGTGAGAATGAAGAGAGACAGATGGGGTAGAGAGAATGAGAGATGGGAGAGAGACAGATGGGGTAGAGAGAATGAGAGATGGAATAGAGAGAGAGAGAGACAGATGGGGTAGAGAGAATGAGAGAATGAGAGAGAAAGAGAGTTGGGGTTGAGAGAGAGAGAGAGAGAGAGAGAGAGAGAGAGAGAGAGAGAGAAAGAAAAATGGGGGAGAGAGAGCGATGGGGTGAGAGAGAGATGGGGGGAGAGAGAGAGAGAGAGAGAGATGGGGAGAGAAAGCGAGAGAATAAGAGAGAAAGAGAGATGAGGTTAAGAGAGAGAGATGGGAGAGAGACAGATGGGGTAGAGAGAATGAGAGATGGGAGAGAGAGATGGGAGAGAGACAGATGGGGTAGAGAGAATGAGAGATGGGAGAGAGAGAGAGATGGGAGAGAGAGAGATGGGTGAGAGAGACAGATGGGGTAGAGAGAATGAGAGATGGGAGAGAGAGATGCAACTCCTGCAGCTCTGTCGCACGCTGGGTATGTACATAGTCAATGGTAGGCTTCGAGGGGACTCCTATGGTAGGTACACCTATAGCTCATCTCTTGGCAGTAGTACTGTAGACTACTTTATCACTGACCTCAACCCAGAGTCTCTCAGAGCGTTCTCAGTCAGCCCACTGACACCCCTATCAGACCACAGCAAAATCACAGTCTACCTAAACAGAGCAATACTCAATCATGAGGCATCAAAGCCAAAGGAACTGAGTAACATTAAGAAATGCTATAGATGGAAGGAATGCAGTTTGGAAACCTTCCAAAAAACAATTAGGCAACAACAAATTCAATCCCTTTTAGACAATTTCCTGGGTAAAACATTCCACTGTAATAGTGAAGGTGTAAACTTGGCAGTAGAAAATCTTAACAGTATATTTGACCTCTCAGCTTCCCTATCAAATCTAAAAATCTCAAATAGAAAACCGAAGAAAATTAACAACAATGACAAATGGTTTGATGAAGAATGCAAAAATCTAAGAAAGAAATTGAGAAACCTGTCCAACCAAACACATAGAGACCCGAAAAACCTGAGTCTACGCCTTCACTATGGTGAATCACTAAAACAATACAGAAATACACTACGGAAAAAGAAGGAACAGCATGTCATAAATCATCTCAATGTAATTGAAGAATCCATAGACTTTAACCACTTCTGGGAAAATTGGAAAACACTAAACAAACAACAACACAAAGAATTATCTATCCAAAATGGAGATGTATGGGTAAACCACTTCTCCAATCTTTTTCGCTCTATAACAAAGAATAAAGAGCAAAAACATATACATGATCAAATACAGATCTTAGAATCAACTATTAAAGACTATGAGAACCCACTGTATTCTCCAATTACATTGAATGAGTTACAGGACAAAATAAAAACCCTCCAACCCAAAAAGGCCTGTGGTGTTGATGGTATCCTCAATGAAATGATCAAATGATCAAATATACAGACAACAAATTCCAATTGGCTATACTAAAACTCTTTAACATCATCCTTAGCTCTGGCATCTTCCCCAATATTTGGAACCAAGGACTGATCACCCCAATCCACAAAAATGGAGACAAATTTGACCCCAATAACTACCGTGGAATATGCGTCAACAGTGACCTTGGGAAAATCCTCTGCATTATCATTAACAGCAGACTAGTACATTTCCTCAATGAAAACAATGTACTGAGCAAATGTCAAATTGGCTTTTTACCAAATTACCGTACAACAGACCATGTATTCACCCTGCACACCCTAATTGACAACCAAACAAACCAAAACAAAGGCAAATTCTTCTCATGCTTTGTTGATTTCAAAAAAGCCTTTGACTCAATTTGGCATGAGGGTCTGCTATACAAACTGATGGAAAGTGGTGTTGGGGGTAAAACATACGACATCATAAAATCCATGTACACAAACAACAAGTGTGCGGTTAAAATTGGCAAAAAACACAAACATTTCTTCACACAGGGTCGTGGGGTTAGACAGGGATGCAGCTTAAGCCCCACCCTCTTCAACATATATATCAACGAACTGGCGCGGGCACTAGAAAAGTCTGCAGCACCCGGCCTCACCCTACTAGAATCTGAAGTCAAACGTCTGCTGTTTGCTGATGATCTGGTGCTTCTGTCACCAATCAAGGAGGGCCTACAGCAGCACCTAGATCTTATGCACAGATTCTGTCAGACCTGGGCCCTGACAGTAAATCTCAGTAAGACCAAAATAATGGTGTTCCAAAAAAGGTCCAGTCACCAGGACCACAAATACAAATTCCATCTAGACACTGTTGCCCTAGAGCACACAAAAAACTATACATACCTTGGCCTAAACATCAGCGCCACAGGTAACTTCCACAAAGCTGTGAACGATCAAGGCAAGAAGGGCATTCTATGCCATCAAAAGGAACATAAATTTCAACATACCAATTAGGATTTGGCTAAAAATACTTGAATCGGTCATAGAGCACATTGCCCTTTATGGTTGTGAGGTCTGGGGTCCGCTCACCAACCAAGACTTCACAAAATGGGACAAACACCAAATTGAGACTCTGCACGCAGAATTCTGCAAAAATATCCTCCGTGTACAACGTAGAACACCAAATAATGCATGCAGAGCAGAATTAGGCCGATACCCACTAATTATCAAAATCCAGAAAAGAACTGTTAAATTCTATAACCACCTAAAAGGAAGCGATTCCCAAACCTTCCACAACAAAGCCATCACCTACAGAGAGATGAACCTGGAGAAGAGTCCCCTAAGCAAGCTGGTCCTGGGGCTCTGTTCACAAACACACCCTACAGAGCCCCAGGACAGCAGCACAATTAGACCCAACCAAATCATGAGAAAACAAAAAGATAATTACTTGACACATTGGAAAGAATTAACAAAAAAACAGAGCAAACTAGAATGCTATTTGGCCCTACACAGAAAGTACACAGCGGCAGAATACCTGACCACTGTGACTGACCCAAAATTAAGGAAAGCTTTGACTATGTACAGACTCAGCGAGCATAGCCTTGATATTGAGAAAGGCCGCCGTAGGCAGGCATGGCTCTCAAGAGAAGACAGGCTATGTGCTCACTGCCCACAAAATGAGGTGGAAACTGAGCTGCACTTCCTAACCTCCTGCCCAATGTACGACCATATTAGAGAGACATATTTCCCTCAGATTACACAGATCCACAAAGAATTCGAAAACAAATCCAATTTTGAAAAACTCCCATATCTACTGGGTGAAATTCCACAGTGTGCCATCAGAGCAGCAAGATTTGTGACCTGTTGCCACGAGAAAAGGGCAACCAGTGAAGAACACGCACCATTGTAAATACAACCCATATCTATGCTTATTTATTTTATCTTGTGTCCTTTACCATTTGTACATTGTTAAAACACTGTATATATAATATGACATTTGTAATGTCTTTATTGTTTTGAAACTTGTGTATGTCTGATGTCTACTGTTAATTGTTATTGTTTATTTCACTTTATACATTATCTACCTTACTTGCTTTGACAATGTTAACACATGTTACCCATGCCAATAAAGCCCCTTGAATTGAATTGAATTGAGAGAGAGATGGGAGAGAGAGAGAGATGTAGATATAAAATGACATGGGAGGGAGAGAGATGGGAGCTAAAATGAATGAACTGAGTAAAAGAGGAAGAGAGATGGATAGTAAGTGAGAGAGGGAGAGAGATTGAAAGAGATAGGTATGAGAGGTAGAGAGAGAGAGAGAGAGGGCAAGTGGCATTGGGTGGGGGGGATTATCCTGGGGTCAGCTGCTTTCTCACCTAGCTTAACTGCCGCGAAATGAGCCGAGGCCGTCAGGGAATTAACGATGCGTATTGGGAGCAGCCTGCCGGAGCGCTGACCTCCTCCTTTTCTCCACATACACGTGCTTACATACAGACAAACACACACCCTTGTGATTAATCTCGGTCTCTTGCACTCCATCTCCCTGTCCTGACACCCTCTCTCAAGCTAACACCATTGAAGTTTTTACTACAGTCACTAATGTACTCAGTTTTGTGCTGCTTCCGTAAACTCTAAATGACTCGCTGTTTCTATCGGCCCACATCCCTCTTCTACTTCTCTACCCTTCTTCTCCTACTTCTCTACCCTTCTTCTCCTACTTCTCTACCCTTCCTCTCCTACTTCTCTACCCTTCCTCTCCTACTTCTCTACCCTTCCTCTCCTACTTCTCTACCCTTCCTCTCCTACTTCTCTACCCTTCTTCTCCTACTTCTCTACCCTTCCTCTCCTACTTCTCTACCCTTCCTCTCCTACTTCTCTACCCTTCCTCTCCTACTTCTCTACCCTTCCTCTCCTACTTCTCTACCCTTCCTCTCCTACTTCTCTACCCTTCCTCTCCTACTTCTCTACCCTTCCTCTCCTACTTCTCTGGACTACTCACCCCTTTCTTCTCAGTTACTAAATTCCTTACCTGTCTCTCTCTTTCTGTGTCTCTCTCTCTCCCTGTGTCTCTCTCTTTCTGTGTGTCCCTCTTTCTGTGTGTCTCTCTCTCTTTCTGTGTGTCTCTCTCTTTCTCGCTCTGTGTGTGTGTGTCTCAGGAAATGTCAGGAAATGCAGCTTTGTGTCAGGTTCTGATGCTGAGCAGTGGTTGCACAGCCTTTCCTCTACAGGGAGGCAGGTTTTCCTGTGTCTACACTTCTCAATTGCAAGGCTGTGCTCACTGAGCCTGTACTTTGTCAAGGTTTTTCTAAGGTTTTGATCAGTAACCATGGTCAAATAGTTTGTCACGGAGTACTGTCGATTTAGGGCCAGATAGCACTGCATTGTGCTTTGTGCTTTTGCTTGTGTTTCCCAATAAGCAATGTAGTTTTGTTTTGATTGTGTTGTAATTTGTTTTATTCTGATTGATTGGATGTTCTGGTCCTGAGGCTTCAGTTTTTAGTAGAACAGGTTTGTGAACTCAAGACCAGCTGGATGAGGGGACTCTTTTCTTTGCTCAGCTCTTGGCATTGCATAGATTGGTAATGATATGAGAGGGGGTCACTGTATTTTAAATGTTTTCAAAACTGAATTGCTCCTTATTTGGTTTTATTATTAGTGGATATTGGCCTAATTCTGCCCTGCATGCATCATTTGTAGTTTTCCTCTGGACATGTAGGAGAATCTTAAAGAACTCTGCATGCAGGGTTTCAATGGGGTGTTTTTCCCATTTGATGAAATCTTGTTTTGCAAGTGGACCCCACACCTCGCTGCCATAAAGTGCAATTGGTTCAATGACACAATCAATTTGTCACGTCTAATCAAGGTGGGTGGAATCAGGCGCAGATAGCAGATAGCGATATGAAAGTTTTATTCTCCGGTGAACAAGAAACAGGTCAACCCAATACACACAGGGTGAATAATCCAACACAGGATAAAAGACGAACCGGAGAATAAGAACACAAGATACACCGACAGACATAGATGACAAATAAACAATCCCGCACAAAACAAGGGCGGGACAACCTACATTATAAACAGACACTAATTAACTAAACACACAGGAGAAACCAATCAGACAAAACCAACAGATACACAAAAAGGGATCGGTAGTGGCTAGTAGGACGGTGACGACGACCGCCGAGCACCGCCTGAATGGGCAGGAGAGCCAACCTCGGCGGAAATCGTGACAGTACCCCCCCCCCTGACGCGCGGCCCCCGCAGTGCACCGCTACCGTCCGTGAGGACGACCCGGAGGACGAGGTGCTGGGCAATCCGTGTGGAGGCGGTGGAATTCTATCAGGAGAGTAGGGTCCAAAATGTCCCTCACCGGAACCCAGCATCTCTCCTCCGGGCCGTACCCCTCCCAGTCCACGAGGTACTGTAGGCCCCCCACCCGGCGTCTCGAATGCAGAATGCCTCGAACTGTATACGCCGGGGACCCCTGGATGTCCAGAGGGGGCGGAGGGACCTCAGGCACCTCACCTTCTTGCAGGGGACCAGCCACCACCGGCCTGAGGAGAGACACATGAAATGAGGGGTTAATACGGTAATACCTAGGAAGTTGTAACCTATAACACACCTCGTTTATTGTCCTCAGGCCCCACACACTGCGGCCCCAGCTTCCGACAGGGCAGGCGGAGGGACAGGTTTCGGGTCGAGAGCCAGACCCTGTCCCCCGGTGCAAACACGGGGGTCTCACTGCGGTGCTGGTCAGCGCTCCTCTTCTGCCGTTCTCCCGCTAACCGTAATGAGTCCTGAACGGCGTTCCAGATGTCCTTGGAGCGCTGTACCCATTCCTCCACCGCAGGAGCCTCGGTCTGACTCTGATACCATGGAGCCAGGACCGGCTGGTAACCTAACACACACTCAAAAGGAGACAAGTTAGTAGAGGAGTGGCGTAAGGAGTTTTGGGCTAGTTCGGCCCATGGAACATACCTTGCCCACTCACCAGGCCGGTCCCGACAATAGGACCACAGAAACCTGTCCACATCCTGTTTTACGCGCTACACCGCCAATTACTCTCGGGGTGAAAACCTGAGGTTAAGCTAACCGAGACCCCCAGTCTCTCCATAAACGCCCTCCACACTCTGGACGTGAATTGGGAACCCCGATCAGAGACAATGTCCTCAGGCACCCCATAGTGCCGGAAAACACGGGTAAACAAAGCCTCAGCAGTCTGCAGGGCCGTAGGGAGACCGGGCAACAGAATTAGACGACAGGACTTAGAAAACCGATCCACAACGACCAGGATCGTAGTACTTCCCTGGGACGGGGGAAGGTCGGTAAGAAAGTCCACCGATAAATGTGTCCACGGCCGTTGTGGAACGGGGAGGGGTTGTAATTTCCCTCTAGGCAGGTGCCTAGTAGCCTTGCTCTGAGCACACACTGAGCAGGAGGAGACATAAAATCTCATGTCTTTAGCCAGTGTGGGCCACCAGTATCTCCCTCTCAGACTATGCACTGTCATCTTGATACCAGGATGACCCGTGGAGGGAAGAGTATGAGCCCACCGAATCAGCTTGTCCCGGACCACCCTCGGCACAAACTTGGTCCCTACTGGACAGTTAGGAGGAGCCGGCTCTGACCGTGAGGCCCTCTCTATCTCAGCGTCCACCTCCCAAACCACCGGTGCCACGAGACACGACGGTGGAATGATGGGAGTTGGCTCAACTGACCGTTCCTCGGTATCTTAGAGGCGAGACAGTGCATCAGCTTTGGTGTTTTGGGAGCCTGGCCTATATGTGAGGGTAAACTGGAACCTGGTAAAAAACATGGCCCATCTAGCCTGACGTGGATTTAGTCTCTTAGCTGCCCGGATGTACTCGAGGTTACGATGGTCAGTCCAGATGAGAAAAGGGTATTTAGCCCCCTCAGGCCAATGTCTCCACACCTTCAGAGAGTTGACTACAGCTAACAACTCCCAGTCCCCCACATCATAGTTTCGCTCCGCTGGGCTGAGCTTGCTCAAAAAGAAAGCACACGGGCGGAGCTTGGATGGCACGCCCCAGTGTTGGGACAGCATGGCTTCAACCCCAGCCTCGGACGCACCCACCTTCACTATGAACGCTAAAGAGGGGTCCGGATGCACCAACACGGGCGCATTAGTGAACAGCTCCTTCAGACGACTGAAAGCTCTGCCCGCCTCTGCTGACCAGCGCAAGCGCACCGGTCCTCCCTTCAGCAGTGAGGTGATGGGAGCAGCCACCTGACCAAAACCCCGGATAAACCTCCGGTAGTAATTGGCAAACCCTAAAAACCGCTGGACTTCATTCACCGTGGTCTGAGTCGGCCAATTACGCACGGCTGTAACCAGATCATCCTCCATCACCACCCCGGAGGTGGAAATACGATACCCCAGGAAGGAAATGGACTGTTTGAAAAACTCACATTTCTCCGCCTTGCAATACAGGTCATGCTTCAGTAGTCGCCCAAGTACCTTACGCACCAGAGACACATGCTCCGTGAGTGTGGCAGAATAGAGCAAGATGTAATCAATGTACACTACCACTCCCTGCCTGATCAGGTCTCGGAGAATCTCATCTACGAAGGATTGGAAAACGGCTGGAGCATTCTTCAACCCGTATGGCATGACGCAGTACTCATAATGACCAGAAGTAGTACTAAATGCGGTTTTCCACTCATCTCCTCCCCGGATACGTACCAGATTATACGCGCTCCTCAGGTCCAGTTTTGTGAGGAAGCGCGCCCCGTGAAATGATTCCATTACCGTAGCGATGAGAGGTAGTGGGTAACTAAACCACTGCGATGGAATTTAGACCTCTATTATCAATACACAGACGCAGACCTCCATCCTTCTTCTTCACAAAAAAGAAGCTCGAGGAGATGGGTGATATGGAGGGCTGAATGTACCCCTGTCCCAGCGATTCAGAAACATATGTTTCCATCGCAACTGTCTCCTTCTGGGACAATGGATACACATGACTCCTAGGAAGTGCAACGTTTTCCAGAAGGTTTATTGCGCAGTCCTCTCGACGATGAGGTGGTAATTGGGTCGCCTTCCCTTTACTGAAGGCGATAGCCAAATCGGCATATTCAGAGGGAATGCGCACGGTGGAAACTTGGTCTGGACTCTCCACCGTAGTCGCACCAACGGCAACTCCTATACACCTACCTGAACACTACTCTGACCACCCCTTAAGAGCCCCCTGTCGCCAGGAACCCTAATGGTCGGCTATCTAAGGAGTGCACGGGGAAAGGTCGATCTAACGACACCAGGGGAATCCCTAGCCTTAACGCAAGCCCACGATCCATAAAATTCCCAGCTGCGCCTGAATCGACTAGCGCCTTATGCTGTAGAGAGGGGGAAAACCCAGGGAAAGAAATCAATACAAACACATGACCGACAGGAAGCTCTGAATGAGTTTGGTGCTTACTCACCTGGGGTGATCGAGCAGTGTTCCGCCTGTCCTCCCGACTCCTAGACGAGTTCCTCCAGCACCGGTCGGACGTGTGCCCTCGTCGACCACAACTGGTGCAGGAGGACACTCCTCCTCCGGTCCCACTCGAAGCCGTACCTCCTAATTCCATAGGTATAGGAACAGGGGGGCTGGGGATAGGAAACGACAGGACCTGATCCGAACGCCCGCGAGCAGCCAGCAGGTTGTCGAGACGGATAGCCAGATGGATAAGTCCATCCAGTGTGAATGTGGTGTCCCGACATGCCAGCTCCCTGCAGACGTCCTCCCTGAGATTACATCTAAAATGATCAATCAAGGCCCTGTCGTTCCATCCTGCTCCTGCTGCCAAAGTCCTAAACTCTAGGGCAAAATCCTGTGCGCTCCTCGTCTCCTGACGCAGGTGGAACAGCCGTTCACCCGCCGCCCGACCCTCGGGTGGATGGTCAAATACAGCTCGGAATCGGCGGGTGAACTCTGGGTAATTATCCTTAGCCGAGTCCGGACCATTCCACACTGCGTTGGCCCACTCGAGGGCTCGCCCAGTCAAGCAGGAGACGAGGGCGCACACGCTCTCCTCTCCAGAGGGAGCAGGACGCACGGTAGCCAGGTATAGTTCCAGTTGAAGGAGGAAACCCTGGCACCCAGCCGCCGATCCGTCAAACTCCCGTGGGAGTGTCAGCCGAAGAGCCCCGGAGCCAGATGTGGTCGCAGAAACAGGAGGTGATGGAGAAGGGGTTGCTAGAGATGAGGTGGGGAGGCCACTCCTCTCCCATCGATCCATTCTCTCCATCATTTGGTCCATAGCAGAACCAATCCGGTGAAGCACGCTGGTATGATGGAGGATCCTCTCTTCCATCGATGGGAGAGGAGACGCTGCTGCTCCTGCTGATTCCATGGTGGTGCGGGATTCTGTCACGTCTAATCAAGGTGGGTGGAATCAGGCGCAGAGAGCAGATAGCGATATGAAAGTTTTATTCTCCGGTGAACAAGAAACACGGTCAACCCAATACACAAAGGGTGAATAATCCAACACAGGATAAAAGACGAACCGGAGAATAAGAACACAAGATACACCGACAGACATAGATGACAAATAAACAATCCCGCACAAAACAAGGGCGGGACAACCTTATATACAGACACTAATTAACTAAACAACACACAGGTGAAACCAATCAGACAAAACCAACAGATACACGAAAAGGGATCGGTAGTGGCTAGTAGGACGGTGACGACGACCGCCGAGCACCGCCTGAACGGGCAGGAGAGCCAACCTCAGCGGAAGTCGTGACACAATTAGTTTAAGCCAAATTTTGATATATATTTCAATTTCAATTAGTTTTTTTATGGCATAGAATGCCCTGTTGCTTTCTCCCTCAGTTCATTCACTGCCTCATTAAGGTATCCAGTTGAGCTTATTTTTAAACCTAAGTAATTGTAGTGTATGCAGTACCAATTGAGAACTTTGGTCAAATTCCCTAAGATCTGGATCTTCTCTGGAAAATCATTATTTTAATCTTTTGGGGTTTACTGCCAGGGCCCAGTACTGCTCTAGCAGGTCCAGGCTCTGCTGTAGACCATGTGCTGTGGGAGACAGCAGGCATAGTTCATCTGCAAAGAGTAGGCATTTAACCTCTGAATTGTGGAGACTAACATCAGGGGCTAAGGATTTTTCTAGAATAGTGGCCAATTTGTTTATGTAAATATTGAAGAGTGCAGGGCTCAGATTGCAACCCTGGCGAAGCCCCCGCCCCTGGTTAAAGAATTCTGTTATTTTATTACCAATTTTGATGC
>NW_027011768.1:0-22308 GCF_036934945.1 Oncorhynchus masou masou | reverse complement strand
GGAGGAGGGAGACGGGAGGAGGCTGGGAGGAGAGAGAGACAGGAGGAGGCTGGGAGGAGAGGGAGACCGGAGGAGGCTGGGAGGAGAGGGAGACCGGAGGAGGCTGGGAGGAGAGGAGAGACAGAGGAGGCTGGGAGGAGGGAGACCGGAGGAGGCTGGGAGGAGAGGGAGACAGGAGGAGGCTGGGAGGAGAGGGAGACAAGAGGAGGCTGGGAGGAGAGGGAGACAGGGAGGAGGCTGGGAGGAGAGGAGACCGGAGGAGGCTGGGAGGAGAGGGAGACAGGAGGAGGCTGGGAGGAGAAGGGAGACAGGAGGAGGCTGGGAGGAGAGGGAGACCGGCGGAGGCTGGGAGGAGAGGGAGACAGGAGGAGGCTGGGAGGAGAGGGAGACCGGAGGAGGCTGGGAGGAGAGGGAGACAGGAGGAGGCTGGGAGGAGAGGGAGACAGGAGGAGGCTGGGAGGAGAGGGAGACAGAGGAGGCTGGGAGAGGAGAAACAGGAGGAGGCTGGGAGGAGAGGGAGACAGGAGGAGGCTGGGAGGAGGGAGACCGGAGGAGCCTGGGAGGAGAGGGAGACCGGAGGAGGCTGGGAGGAGAGGGAGACAGGAGGAGGCTGGGAGGAGAGAGACAGGCGGAGGCTGGGAGGAGAGGGAGACAGGAGGAGCCTGGGAGGGAGAGGGAGACAGGAGGAGCCTGGGAGAGAGAGAGACAAGAGGAGGCTGGGAGGAGAGGGAGACAGGAGGAGGCTGGGAGGAGAGCGAGATGGAAGGAGGCTGGGAGGAGAGAGACAGGCGAGGCTGGGAGAAGAGGGAGACAGTAGGAGGCTGGGAGGAGAAGGGGAGACAGAAGGAGGCTGGAAGGAGAGACCGAGGAGGCTGGGAGGAGAGGGGGAGACAGGAGGCTGGGAGGAGGGGAGACAGGCAGGAGGCTGGGAGGAGAGGGGGAGACTGGTGAAGAAAGCTGGGAGGAGAGGGAGACCGGAGGAGGCTGGGAGGAAAGGGAGACAGGAGGAGGGTGGGAGGAGAGGAGACCGGAGGAGGCTGGGAGGAGAGGGAGACCGGAGGAGGCTGGGAGGAGAGGGAGACAGGAGGAGGCTGGGAGGAGAGAGACCGGAGGAGGCTGGGAGGAGAGGGAGACAGGAGGAGGGTGGGAGGAGAGAGAGACAGAGGGAGGCTGGGAAGAGGGAGACAGGGAGGCTGGGAGGAGAGGGAGACAGGCGGGAGGCTGGGAGGAGAGGGAGACAGGCGGAAGGCTGGGAGGAGAGGGAGACAGGAGGAGGCTGGGAGGAGGGGGAGACAGAAGGAGGCTGGGAGGAGAGAGGAGACAGGAGGAGGCTGGGAGGAGAGGGAGACAGGAGGAGGCTGGGAGGAGAGGGAGCCAGGCAGAGGCTGGGAGGAGAGGGAGACAAGAGGAGGCTGGGAGGAGAGGGAGACCGGAGGAGGCTGGGAGGAGGGGAGACAGGCGGAGGCTGGGAGGAGAGGGAGACAGGCGGAGGCTGGGAGTAGAGGGAGACCGGAGGAGGCTGGGAGGAGAGGGAGACAGGAGGAGGCTGGGAGGAGAGAGAGACAAGGAGGAGGCTGGGAGGAGGGGAGACCCGGAGGAGGCTGGGAGGAGAGGGAGACAGGAGGAGGCTGGGAGGAGAGGGAGACAGGAGGAGGCTGGGAGGAGAGGGAGACAAGAGGAGGCTGGGAGGAGAGGGAGACCGGAGGAGGCTGGGAGGAGAGAGAGACAGGAGGAGGCTGGGAGGAGAAGGAGACAGTAGGAGGCTGAGTGGAGAAGGAGACAGTAGGAGGCTGGAAGGAGAGGGGGAGGAGGCGGAAGAGGGAGACTGGGGAGGCTGGGAGAGAGGGAGACCGGAGGAGGCTGGGAGGAGAGGGAGACCGGAGGAGGCTGGGAGGAAAGGGAGACCGGAGGAGGCTGGGGAGGAGAGGGATACCGGAGGAGGCTGGGAGGAGAGGGAGACAGGAGGAGGCTGGGAGGAGAGGGAGACGGGAGGAGGCTGGGAGGAGAGAGAGAGACCGGAGGAGGCTGGGAGGAGAGGGACAGGGGAGGAGGCTGGGAGGAGAGGGAGACCGGAGGAGGCTGGGAGGAGAGGGAGACAGGCGGAGTCTGGGAGGAGAGGGAGACAAGAGGAGGCTGGGAGGAGAGGGAGACAGGAGGAGGCTGGAAGGAGAGGGAGACAAGAGTAGGCTGGGAGGAGAAGGAGACAGGAGGCTGAGAGAGGAGACAAGAGGAGGTCAGGCTACAAGGGGACAGGGAGACTGCAATAGGCTGAAGAGGAGACTAGGAGGCTGGGATGGGACAGACCAGGAGGCTGGGAGGAGAGGGACAGACCAGGAGGCTGGGAGGAGAGGGAGACCGAGGAGGCTATAACTGCAGACCAGGAGGCAGGAATGGGAGACCGAGGAGGCTGGGAGGAGAGAGAGACAGGGAGGAGGGGGTGGGAGGAGAGGGAGACCAGGAGGAGGCTGGGAGGAGAGGGAGACCAGGAGGCTGGGATAAGAGACAGACAGGAGGACTATGGGAGGAGAGGGAGACCATAATGAGGCTGGGAGGAGAGGGAGACAGGAGGAGGCTGGGAGGAGAGGGAGACCAGGACAGGGTGGGAGGAGAGGGAGACTGGAGGCAGGGAGGAGAGGGAGATAGACCAGGAGGCTGGGAGGAGAGGGAGACCAGGACAGGCTGGGAGGAGAGGGAGACCACGAGGCTATAATGAGACAGACCAGGAGACCGGAGGGAGACCAGGAGGCTATAATGAGAGAGACCAGGAGCCTGGGAGGAGAGGGAGACCGGAGGAGGCTGGGAGGAATGGGAGACCCGGAGGCTGGGAGGAGAGGAGACCGGAGGAGGCTGGGAGGAGAGGGAGACCGGAGGAGGCTGGGAGGAGACAGACCAGGAGGACTGGGAATGAGACAGACCGGAGGAGGCTGGGAATGAGACAGGAGGACCTATAATGAGACAGACCAGACACTGGGAGGAGACAGACCGGAGGAGGCTGGGAGGAGAGGGAGACTGTAAGAGACAGACTGGGAGGAGAATGAGACAGAAGGAGACTGGAGACAGACCAGGAGGCTGGGAGGAACAGACCAGGAGGCTGGGAGGAGAGGGAGACCAGGAGGCTGGGATGAGACAGACCGAGGAGGCTGGAGTGAGACAGACCAGGAGGCTGGGAGGAGACAGACCAGGACCTGGAGGAGAGGGAGACCAGGAGGAGACAGGGAGGACAGGTAGTGAGACAGACCAGGGGGCTGGGAGGAGAGGGAGACAGGAGGAGGCTGTGAGGAGAGGGAGACCGGACACTGAGGCTGGGAGGAGAGGGAGACCAGGAGCCTGGGAGGAGAGAGACAGGAGGAGCCTGGGAGGAGAGGGAGACCAGGAGGAGGCTGGGAGGAGAGGAGACCAGGAGGAGGCTGGAGGAGACAGACCAGGAGGCTGGGAGGATGAGACAGACCAGGACACTGTAATGAGACAGACCAGGACACTGGGAGGAGACAGACCAGGACACTGTAATGAGACAGACCAGGACACTGGGATGAGACAGACCAGGAGGCTGGGATGAGACAGACCAGGACACTGGGAGGAGACAGACCAGGACACTGGGAGGAGAGGGAGACCAGGACACTGCTGGGAGGAGACCAGGAGACAGTAAGAGACAGACCAGGAGGACTGGGAGACAGACCAGGACACTGGGATGAGACAGGGACATTGAAGAGACAGACCAGGAGGACTGTAATGAGACAGACCAGGAGGCTGGGAGGAGACAGACCAGGACACTGTAATGAGACAGACTGGGAGGAGAGGGAGACCAGGAGGCTGGGATGAGACAGACCAGGACACTGTAATGAGACAGACCAGGACACTGTAATGAGACAGACCAGGACACTGTAATGAGACAGACCAGGACAGACAGACCAGCTGTAATGAGACAGACCAGGACAGCTGGGAGGAGACAGACCAGGACACTGTAATGAGACAGACCAGGACACTGGGATGAGACAGACCAGGACACTGGGAATGAGACAGACCAGGACACTGTAATGAGACAGACCAGGACACTGCAATGAGACAGACCAGGACACTATAATGAGACAGACCAGGACACTGTAATGAGACAGACCAGGACACTGTAATGAGACAGAAGGACAGCTGTAATGAGACAGACCAGGACACTGTAATGAGACAGACCAGGACACAGGAGGAAGCTAAGGAGACAGACCAGGACACTGTAATGGGACAGACCAGGACACTGGGAGTATAATGAGACAGACCAGGACACTGGGAATGAGACAGACCAGGACACTGGGAGGAGACAGACCAGGACACTGGGAATGAGACAGACCAGGACAGGCTGGGATGAGACAGACCAGGACACAGGCTGTAATGAGACAGACCAGGACACTGGTAATGAGACAGACCAGGACACTGGAATGAGACAGACCAGGACACTGGAATGAGACAGACCAGGACACTATTATGAGACAGACCAGTTATGTAATGAGACAGACCAGGACACTGTAATGAGACAGACAGGACACTGTAATGAGACAGACCAGGACACTACAATATGAGACAGACCAGGACACTATAATGAGACAGACCAGGACACTGAAATGACAGACCAGGACACTACAATAATGAGACAGACCAGGACACAACAATGGGACAGACCAGGACACTGAGACAGACCAGGACACTGTAATGAGACAGACCAGGACACTACAATGAGACAGAACAGGACACTGTAATGAGACAGACCAGGACAACTGTAATGAGACAGACCAGGACACTATAATGAGACAGACCAGGACACTATAATGAGATAGACCAGGACACTGTAATGAGACAGACCAGGACACTACAATGAGACAGACCAGGACACTATAATGGGACAGACCAGGACACTATAATGAGGCAGACCAGGACACTATAATGAGACAGACCAGGACACTGTAATGAGACAGACCAGGACACTGTAATGAGACAGACCAGGACACTATAATGAGACAGACCAGGACACTGTAATGAGACAGACCAGGACACTATAATGAGACAGACCAGGACACTGTAATGAGACAGACCAGGACACTGTAATGAGACAGACCAGGACACTGTAATGAGACAGACCAGGACACTGTAATGAGACAGACCAGGACACTATAATGAGACAGACCAGGACACTGTAATGAGACAGACCAGGAAAACTGTAATGAGACAGACCAGGACACTATAATGAGACAGACCAGGACACTATAATGAGATAGACCAGGACACTGTAATGAGACAGACCAGGACACTATAATGAGACAGACCAGGACACTATAATGAGACAGACCAGGACACTGTAATGAGACAGACCAGACACTGTAATGAGACAGACCAGGACACTGTAATGAGACAGACCAGGACACTGTAATGTGACAGACCAGGACACTATAATGAGACAGACCAGGACACTGTAATGAGACAGACCAGGACACTATAATGAGACAGACCAGGACACTGTAATGAGACAGACCAGGACACTGTAATGAGACAGACCAGGACACTGTAATGAGACAGACCAGGACACTGTAATGAGACAGACCAGGACACTGTAATGAGACAGACCAGGACACTGTAATGAGACAGACCAGGACACTGTAATGAGACAGACCAGGACACTGAATGAGACAGACCAGGACACTGTAATGAGACAGACCAGGACACTGTAATGAGACAGACCAGGACACTGTAATGAGACAGACCAGGACTGTAATGAGACAGACCAGGACACTGTAATGAGACAGACCAGGACACTGTAATGAGACAGACCAGGACACTGTAATGAATGAGACACCGTAATGACCAGGACACTTTAATGAGACAGGACCATGAGACACTGGACACTTTAATGAGACAGACCAGGACACTAAAGACAGACCAGGACACTGTAATGAGACAGACCAGGACACTGTAATGAGACAGACCAGGACACTGTAATGAGACAGACCAGGACACTGTAATGAGACAGACCAGGACATTGTAATGAGACAGACCAGGACACTGTAATGAGACAGACCAGGACACTGTAATGAGACAGACACAGAGACAGACCAGTGTAATGAGACAGACCAGGACACTGTAATGAGACAGACCAGGACACTAATGAGACAGACCAGACACTGTAATGAGACAGACCAGGACATTGTAATGAGACAGACCAGGACACTGAATGAGACAGACCAGGACACTGTAATGAGACAGGCCAGGACATTGTAAGGAGACAGACCAGGACATTGTAATGAGACAGACCAGGACACTGTAATGAGACAGACCAGGACACTGTAATGAGACAGACCAGGACATTGTAATGAGACAGACCAGGACACTGTAATGAGACAGACCAGGACACTGTAATGAGACAGACCAGGACATTGTAATGAGACAGACCAGGACACTGTAATGAGACAGACCAGGACACTGTAATGAGACAGACCAGGACACTGTAATGAGACAGACCAGGACATTGTAATGAGACAGACCAGGACACTGTAATGAGACAGACCAGGACACTGTAATGAGACAGACCAGGACACTATAATGAGACAGACCAGGACACTGAAATGAGAATGAGACAGACCAGGACATTGTAATGAGACAGACCAGGACACTGTAATGAGACAGACCAGGACATTGTAATGAGACAGACCAGTACACCGTAATGAGACAGACCAGGACATTGTAAGGAGACAGACCAGGACACTGTAATGAGACAGACCAGGACACCGTAATGAGACAGACCAGGACACTTTAATGAGACAGACCAGGACACTGTAATGAGACAGACCAGGACACTTTAATGAGACAGACCAGGACACTGAGACAGACCAGACACTTTAATGAGACAGACCAGGACACTGAAATGAGACAGACCAGGACACTGTAATGAGACAGACCAGGACATTGTAATGAGACAGACCAGGACACTGTAATGAGACAGACCAGGACACTGTAATGTAATGAGACAGACCAGGACATTGTAATGAGACAGACCAGGACATTGTAATGAGACAGACCAGGACACTGTAATGAGACAGACCAGGACACTGTAATGAGACAGACCAGGACACTGTAATGAGACAGACCAGGACACTGTAATGAGACAGACCAGGACACTGTAATGAGACAGACCAGGACACTGTAATGAGACAGACCAGGACACTGTAATGAGACAGACCAGGACATTGTAATGAGACAGACCAGGACACTGTAATGAGACAGACCAGGACACTGTAATGAGACAGACCAGGACATTGTAATGAGACAGACCAGGACACTGTAATGAGACAGACCAGGACACTGTAATGAGACAGACCAGGACACTTGAGAATGAGACAGACCAGGACACTGTAATGAGACAGACCAGGACACTGTAATGAGACAGACCAGGACACTGTAATGAGACAGACCAGGACATTGTAATGAGACAGACCAGGACATTGTAATGAGACAGACCAGGACACTGTAATGAGACAGACCAGGACACTGTAATGAGACAGACCAGGACATTGTAATGAGACAGACCAGGACACTGTAATGAGACAGACCAGGACACTGTAATGAGACAGACCAGGACACTGTAATGAGACAGACCAGGACACTGTAATGAGACAGACCAGGACATTGTAATGAGACAGACCAGGACACTGTAATGAGACAGACCAGGACACTGTAATGAGACAGACCAGGACACTGTAATGAGACAGACCAGGACACTGTAATGAGACAGACCAGGACACTGTAATGAGACAGACCAGGACACTGTAATGAGACAGACCAGGACACTGTAATGAGACAGACCAGGACACTATAATGAGACAGACCAGGACACTGTAATGAGACAGACCAGGACACTGTAATGAGACAGACCAGGACACTGTAATGAGACAGACCAGGACACTGTAATGAGACAGACCAGGACATTGTAATGAGACAGACCA
Organism: Oncorhynchus masou masou; assembly: GCF_036934945.1. Lineage (NCBI taxonomy): Eukaryota > Metazoa > Chordata > Actinopteri > Salmoniformes > Salmonidae > Oncorhynchus > Oncorhynchus masou. The sequence continues at coordinate 14,332 of NW_027011768.1, read as the reverse complement.
GGACACTGTAATGAGACAGACCAGGACACTGTAATGAGACAGACCAGGACACTGTAATGAGACAGACCAGGACACTGTAATGAGACAGACCAGGACACTGTAATGAGACAGACCAGGACACTGTAATGAGACAGACCAGGACACTGTAATGAGACAGACCAGGACACTGTAATGAGACAGACCAGGACACTGTAATGAGACAGACCAGGACACTGTAATGAGACAGACCAGGACACTGTAATGAGACAGACCAGGACACTGTAATGAGACAGACCAGGACACTGTAATGAGACAGACCAGGACACTGTAATGAGACAGACCAGGACACTGTAATGAGACAGACCAGGACACTGTAATGAGACAGACCAGGACACTGTAATGAGACAGACCAGGACACTGTAATGAGACAGACCAGGACACTGTAATGAGACAGACCAGGACACTGTAATGAGACAGACCAGGACACTGTAATGAGACAGACCAGGACACTGTAATGAGACAGACCAGGACACTGTAATGAGACAGACCAGGACACTGTAATGAGACAGACCAGGACACTGTAATGAGACAGACCAGGACACTGTAATGAGACAGACCAGGACACTGTAATGAGACAGACCAGGACACTGTAATGAGACAGACCAGGACACTGTAATGAGACAGACCAGGACACTGTAATGAGACAGACCAGGACACTGTAATGAGACAGACCAGGACACTGTAATGAGACAGACCAGGACACTGTAATGAGACAGACCAGGACACTGTAATGAGACAGACCAGGACACTGTAATGAGACAGACCAGGACATTGTAATGAGACAGACCAGGACACTGTAATGAGACAGACCAGGACACTGTAATGAGACAGACCAGGACATTGTAATGAGACAGACCAGGACACTTGTAATGAGACAGACCAGGACACTGTAATGAGACAGACCAGGACACTGTAATGAGACAGACCAGGACATTATAATGAGACAGACCAGGACACTGTAATGAGACAGACCAGGACACTGTAATGAGACAGACCAGGACACTGTAATGAGACAGACCAGGACACTGTAATGAGACAGACCAGGACACTGTAATGAGACAGACCAGGACACTGTAATGAGACAGACCAGGACACTGTAATGAGACAGACCAGGACACTGTAATGAGACAGACCAGGACACTGTAATGAGACAGACCAGGACACTGTAATGAGACAGACCAGGACACTATAATGAGACAGACCAGGACACTGTAATGAGACAGACCAGGACATTGTAATGAGACAGACCAGGACACTGTAATGAGACAGACCAGGACATGAGACAGACCAGGACACTGTAATGAGACAGACCAGGACACTGTAATGAGACAGACCAGGACATTGTAATGAGACAGACCAGGACACTGTAATGAGACAGACCAGGACACTGTAATGAGACAGACCAGGACACTGTAATGAGACAGACCAGGACACTGTAATGAGACAGACCAGGACACTTTAATGAGACAGACCAGGACACTGTAATGAGACAGACCAGGACACTTTAATGAGACAGACCAGGACACTGAAATGAGACAGACCAGGACACTATCATGAGACAGACCAGAACATTGTAATGAGACAGACCAGGACACTGTAATGAGACAGACCAGGACACTGTAATGAGACAGACCAGGACATTGTAATGAGACAGACCAGGACACTGCAATGAGACAGACCAGGACACTGTAATGAGACAGACCAGGACACTATAATGAGACAGACCAGGACACTGTAATGAGACAGACCAGGACACTGTAATGAGACAGACCAGGACACTGTAATGAGACAGACCAGGACACTGTAATGAGACAGACCAGGACATTGTAATGAGACAGACCAGGACACTGTAATGAGACAGACCAGGACACTGTAATGAGACAGACCAGGACATTGTAATGAGACAGACCAGGACATTGTAATGAGACAGACCAGGACACTGTAATGAGACAGACCAGGACACTGTAATGAGACAGACCAGGACACTGTAATGAGACAGACCAGGACACTGTAATGAGACAGACCAGGACACTGTAATGAGACAGACCAGGACACTTTATAATGAGACAGACCAGGACACTGTAATGAGACAGACCAGGACACAATGAGACAGACCAGGACACTGTAATGAGACAGACCAGGACACTGTAATGAGACAGACCAGGACATTGTAATGAGACAGACCAGGACACTGTAATGAGACAGACCAGGACATTGTAATGAGACAGACCAGGACACTGTAATGAGACAGACCAGGACACTGTAATGAGACAGACCAGGACACTGTAATGAGACAGACCAGGATCACTACAGGTTCCAGGATGCTACATTTTTTATTGTATTGAACCTTTATTTAACCAGGAAAAGCCCATTGAGACCCAGAGTCTCATTCAAGTGAGACCTGGCCAAGAAAACAGAAACAATCAATACATTATAGAATTGAAACATACAACAATACAATACAACAACATGATCCAGAAACAAGCATTTATTGTAGATGATTCCATTCAGTGGCACTAACATATCTAGATGAAGCATGGATTGTAGATGATTCCATTCAGTGGCACTAACATATCTAGATGAAGCAGGGATTGTAGATGATTCCATTCAGTGGCACACTAAGATGATATCCATTCAGATGAAGCATGGATTGTAGATGATTCCATTCAGTGGCACTAACATATCTAGATGAAGCATGGATTGGAGATGATTCCATTCAGTGTCACTAACATATCTAGATGAAGCATGGATTGTAGATGATTCCATTCAGTGGCACTAACATATCTAGATGAAGCAGGGATTGGAGATGATTCCATTCAGTGTCACTAACATATCTAGATGAAGCATGGATTGTAGATGATTCCATTCAGTGGTACTAACATATCTAGATGAAGCATGGATTGTAGATGATTACATTCAGTGGCACTAACATATCTAGATGAAGCATGGATTGTAGATGATTCCATTCAGTGGTACTAACATATCTAGATGAAGCATGGATTGTAGATGATTCCATTCAGTGGCACTAACATATCTAGATGAAGCATGGATTGGAGATGATTCCATTCAGTGGCACTAACATATCTAGATGAAGCAGGGATTGTAGATGATTCCATTCAGTGGCACTAACATATCTAGATGAAGCAGGGATTGTAGATGATTCCATTCAGTGGCACTAACATATCTAGATGAAGCATGGATTGGAGATGATTCCATTCAGTGGCACTAACATATCTAGATGATGAAGCATGGATTGGAGATGATTCCATTCAGTGGCACTAACATATCTAGATGAAGCATGGATTGGAGATGATTCCATTCAGTGGCACTAACATATCTAGATGAAGCATGGATTGGAGATGATTCCATTCAGTGGCACTAACATATCTAGATGAAGCAGGATTGGAGATGATTCCATTCAGTGGCACTAACATATCTAGATGAAGCAGGGATTGTAGATGATTCCATTCAGTGGCACTAACATATCTAGATGAAGCATGGATTGTAGATGATTCCATTCAGTGGCACTAACATATCTAGATGAAGCATGGATTGTAGATGATTCCATTCAGTGGCACTAACATATCTAGATGAAGCATGGATTGTAGATGATGATTCAGTGGCACATAGATCAGGGTCATTCTAACATATCTGGATGAAGCATGGATTGGAGATGATTCCATTCAGTGGCACTAACATATCTAGATGAAGCATGGATTGTAGATGATTCCATTCAGTGGCACTAACATATCTAGATGAAGCATGGATTGTAGATGATTCCATTCAGTGGCACTAACATATCTAGATGAAGCATGGATTGTAGATGATTCCATTCAGTGGCACTAACATATCTAGATGAAGCATGGATTGTAGATGATTCCATTCAGTGGCACTAACATATCTAGATGAAGCAGGGATTGTAGATGATTCCATTCAGTGGCACTAACATATCTAGATGAAGCATGGATTGGAGATGATTCCATTCAGTGGCACTAACATATCTAGATGAAGCAGGGATTGTAGATGATTCCATTCAGTGGCACTAACATATCTAGATGAAGCATGGATTGGAGATGATTCCATTCAGTGGCACTAACATATCTAGATGAAGCAGGGATTGGAGAGGATTCCATTCAGGGTCACTAACATATCTAGATGAAGCAGGGATTGAGATGATTCCATGCGTCTGGTGCACAAGAAGAGAAGGCAGTCTTGCATCATACTGTGAATGTCCTGGGGACCTACCATGGTAACTGCTGTGGTGAAGGAGACCAGACTACAGAGGTAAAGAGGGAGTTTACCTGCTGGTGGTGAAGGGAGACAGACTACAGAGGTAAAGAGGGGAGTTTACCTGCTGGTGGTGAAGGAGACCAGACTACAGAGGTAAAGAGGGAGTTTACCTGCTGGTGGTGCAGGAGACCAGACTACAGAGGTAAAGAGGGAGCACCTGCTGGTGGTGCAGGAGTCCAGACTACAGAGGTAAAGAGGGAGTTTAACTGCTGGTGGTGAAGGAGACCAGACTAGAGGTAAAGAGGGAGTTTGCCCAAAAGGGCTTTGTAGATGAACACAAAGAAATGTATCTTTCTGCGCATATAAAGTGAGATCCAACCTACCATTCAGTACAATGTGCAATGGTGGGTGAGTGCCATGCTAACTTATGGGACTGGAAGCTTTACCCAGCATGGGGATCATCACCAGGGTCTTGTGTTGGAGAGAGTCTGGCTGACAGAGAACACCAGGGCCTTGTGTTGGAGAGAGTCTGGCTGACAGAGAGCACCAGGGTTGTGTTGGAGAGAGTCTGGCTGACAGAGAGCACCAGGGTTGTGTTGGAGAGAGTCTGGCTGACAGAGAGCACCAAGGTCTTGTGTTGGAGAGAGTCTGGCTGACAGAGAGCACCTGGGCCTTGTGTTGGAGAGAGTCTGGCTGACAGAGAGCACCAGGGCCTTGTGTTGGAGAGAGTCTGGCTGACAGAGAGCACCAGGGTCTTGTGTTGGAGAGAGTCTGGCTGACAGAGAACACCAGGGCCTTGTGTTGGAGAGAGTCTGGCTGACAGAGAGCACCTGGGCCTTGTGTTGGAGAGAGTCTGGCTGACAGAGAGCACCAGGGCCTTGTGTTGGAGAGAGTCTGGCTGACAGAGAGCACCAGGGTCTTGTGTTGGAGAGAGTCTGGCTGACTGAGAGCACCAGGGTCTTGTGTTGGAGAGAGTCTGGCTGACAGAGAGCACCAGGGACTTGTGTTGGAGAGAGTCTGGCTGACTGAGAGCACCAGGGTCTTGTGTTGGAGAGAGTCTGGCTGACAGAGAGCACCATGGCCTTGTGTTGGAGAGAGTCTGGCTGACAGAGAGCACCAGGGCCTTGTGTTGGAGAGTCTGGCTGACAGAGAGCACCAGGGCCTTGTGTTGGAGAGAGTCTGGCTGACAGAGAGCATCAGCTGGAGGGCGGATGGCAGGAGAGCGAGTGAGTGTGATTTGATGGTGTTTTATAGATGATAAGTGAGTGAGTGTGATTTGATGGTGTTTTATAGATGATAAGTGAGTGAGTGTGATTTGATGGTGTTTTATAGATTATTAGTGAGTGAGTGTGATTTGATGGTGTTTTATAGATGAGTAGTGAGTGAGTGATTTGATGGTGTTTTATAGATGAGTAGTGAGTGAGTGTGATTTGATGGTGTTTTATAGATGAGTAGTGAGTGAGTGTGATGGCGTATGAATGAGGAGTGTGTTTCCCAGGTAACCTCTAGATGAAGCTACGTGGGTACGTGACTTCCTGCCAGTTGGGGTGCCAGGACACAGCAGGGGGCACCCACAATGCAGCTTTCTGATCTCCCGGCAACAATAATGAGTTTAATTGTGTGTCTCTCTGTTGTCCACATTGTCACATGCTTGATTTCGACTCGTCTCCCTCTCGCTTTTCCCGTCAGAGCACTGCTTTGCACGCAATCGTTATTCCACCCCCACCTGTCCCTCCCTCCCTCTCTCCCCCTCTCTCCTTCCTCTCTCTCTCTCTCTCTCTCTCTCTCTCTCTCTCAGCCCACAAATAGGGGTTGGGCCTCTGAGTCCAATGCAGACATTTCATTTGAATATCAAATCATTTCTGGGTAACATTGAACTACCTTACTATGATTGAGTGGGGTGGGGAAAACTGAAAACTAGCAGAGGGGTTTGGAACTCTCTTTCGTATTTGGTGATGTCACCAGACAGGCCAAAACTCCATACCACTCAAACAGCTCTTAAACTAAAAGGGCGTTATTCTAACCTCATATTGTGGAAATATATATGAAACACAGGAAACTCACGTTTTTGACTGCACTGGGCCTCTAACCAAAAAACTCACCACAGTCTGATGGCTATGGCAGGATGATAAGACACATTAACATTATTCAATCCTGTTGACTCCTTCACTTTGTAGGCCTCACAACCTAGGCTGTTATTTTCAGCAATAACCATGGCTTCGTGAGTGGTATTTTGTGCTTGTGTCATCAACCATAGAATGTACAGTAGAGGGGTTAAAATCCAGTGGGCAACTATCGTTACGGCAACGAAGGGTCGCCCTTAGGCCAGTGAAACACATTCCTGTCCAAACAGAATGAATTGGCATGTGAAAACAGTCCTGCCTCAGTGTCACACAAGAGAAGATACATGTTGTTACATAATGACACATGTTTGTGGGTCTTCTATAGAAAGTACTTCCTGAGGATTGGGAAAGAGGAGGATACTCTCATGCATAGGACCAGGGTGGCATCAGAGTTAGGAATTAGTCATGTAATAGGATCTCTATGGTTGGTATTCTCTCATGTAGATTGTTAAGATGCCGTTGGGGTTGAAGAGGCCATTTAATTGTATGGATGTGTTGTCCAGTTCACCCCCAGCCTACAGTATGAACAAACTGCTGTAGATAATGTACAATACTAGTCAAACGTTCGGACATACCAACTCATTCAAGGGTTTTTCTTTATTTTTACTATTTTCCACATTGTAGATGTAATTCACTGCCATTTTCTTCCTCTTTAAGACGCTAAATGACTTAAATGTAATGTATGAAGGATTGGACCAATGCCCAGCGTGGTAAGTGTTCATGTTATTTATTTGGAACAGAAACACTAAACAAAATAACAAAGAGTGACACGAAAACGAAACAGTCCTGTAAGGTGCAGCAACACAAAAACAACTACCCACAACCCATAGTGGGAAAACAGGCTGCCTAAATATGGTTCCATAATCAGAGACAACGATAAACAGCTGCCTCTGATTGGGAACCATACCCAGGCCAAACACAGCAATACAAAATCATAGAACAACACATAGAATGCCCACCCCAACTCACGCCCTGACCAAACTAAAATAGAGACATTAAAAAGGAACTAAGGTCAGACGTGACAGTAGAATAATAGTACAGACATCAAACTATGAAATAACACATATGGAATCATATAGTAACCAAAAAAAGTGTTAAACAAATAAAAAATAATATTTTAGGATTTTATATTCTTCAAAGTAGCCACCCTTTGCCTTGATGACAGCTTTGCACATTTTCCGCATTGACTGACCTAAAGTAATGATGGACTGTCATTTCTCTTGCTTATTTGAACTGTTCTTGCCATAATATGGACTTGGTCTTTTACCAAATAGGGCTATATTCTATATACCACCCCTACCATGTCACATCACAACTGATTGGCTCAAACGCATTAAGAAGGAAAGAAATTCCACAAATTAACTTTAAACAAGGCACACCTGTTAATTGAAATGCATTCCAGGTGACTACCTCATGAAGCTGGTTGAGATAAACTTTTGGCTGGTACTGTATACGGCAAATAGAACATGCTAAACTCACACAATATGCCCGACTGTGCTGAAATACACAAACAATATTGAGTGTGTGTGAACTGAACAACACATCCATACAATTAAATGGCCTCTTCAAAACCCTAACGGCATCTTAACAATCTACATGAGAGAATACCAACCATAGAGATCCTATTAAATTACTAATTCCTAACTCTGTGATGCCAACCTGGCCCTGTGTGTGTGTGTGTGTGCGTGTGTGCGTGGACATGTTTCACTAGTCTTGTGATGGGAAGAGTAAATAGTAAACTCACAAAAATTTGACCAACTGCGGACATTCTCCACAAGGTCAAATGCAATTTCTAAGGGGTTTAGGGTTAAGGTTAGAATTAGTGTTAGGAGCTATGCTTAGGAGCTTAGTTAGTTTTAGTGTTAGGGTTAGGAGCTATGGTTAAGAGCTAGGGTTAGTTTTAGTGTTAGGGTTAGGAGCTAGGGTTAAGAGCTAGGGTTAGTTTTAGTGTTAGGGTTAGGAGCTAGGGTTAGTTTTAGTGTTAGGGTTAGGAGCTAGGGTTAAGAGCTAGGGTTAGTTTTAGTGTTAGGGTTAGGAGCTAGGGTTAAGAGCTTGGGTTAGTTTTAGTGTTAGGGTTAGGAGCTAGGGGTGAAGAGCTAGGGTTAGTTTTAGTGTTAGGGTTAGGAGCTAGGGGTTAGTTTTAGTGTTAAGAGCTAGGTTAGGAGCTAGGGTTAATTTTAGTGTTAGGGTTAGGAGCTAGGGTTAGTTTTAGTGTTAGGGCTAGGAGCTAGGGTTAGGAGCTAGGTTAGTTTTAGTGTTAGGGTTAGGAGCTAGGGTTAGGAGCTAGGGTTCATTTTAGTGTTAGGGTTGGGAGCTAGGGTTAGTTTTAGTGTTAGGGTTAAGAGCTAGGGTTAGGAGCTAGGGTTAGTTTTAGTGTTAGGGTTAAGAGCTAGGGTTAGGAGGTAGGGTTAGTTTTAGTGTTAGGGTTAGGAGCTAGGGTTAGTTTTAGTGTTAGGGTTAGGAGCTAGGGTTAGTTTTAGTGTTAGGGTTAAGAGCTAGGGTTAGGAGCTAGGGTTAGTTTTAGTGTTAGGGTTAAGAGCTAGGGTTAGGAGCTAGGGTTAGTTTTAGTGTTAGGGTTAAGAGCTAGGGTTAGGAGCTAGGGTTAGTTTTAGTGTTAGGGTTAGGAGCTAGGGTTAGTTTTAGTGTTAGGGTTAGGAGCTAGGGTTAGTTTTAGTGTTAGGAGCTAGGGTTAGGAGCTAGGGTTAATTTTAGTGTTAGGGTTAGGAGCTAGGTTAGTTTTAGTGTTAAGGTTAGGAGCTAAGTTTAGGAGCTAGGGTTCAAATCATAGACAGATTCTATGTTATGTGGCTGTGTGGCTTGGCAGTTCATATCATAGATAGCCTCATAACATAGAATCTATCTATGTTTATATTATTTAACCTTTATTTAACTAGGCAAGTCAGTTAAGAACAAATTATTATCTACAATGACAGCCTACTTGTAAAGCCCTCTCCCGGCCAAACCCCCCCCTAACCCGGACGACGCTGGGCCAAACCCTCCCTAACCCGGACGACGCTGGGTCAAACCCTTCCCTAACCCGTGCACGACGCTGGGTCAAACCCTCCCCTAACCCGGACGACGCTGGGCCAAACCCCTCCCCTAACCCGGGACGACGCTGGGCCAAACTCCCTAACCCGGACGAAGCTGGGCAAATTGTGCACTGCTCTATGGGACTCCCGATCATGGCCGGTTGTTCTACAGCCCGGGATCGAACCACTTAGAACGCTACGCCACTCGGGAGAACCAATGTAGCTATGTGATTCGGCAGCTCAAATCATACACAGATTCTATGTTATAGGGATTTATGTGGCTTGGAAGCTTGGCCTCTCCGTGTTGGCAGTTGACATGGCAACACTGCCCCCTAGAGGACTCTGGGAAAATTAGTCTTTGTGGGATTTGATCCTGCTCGTGCATTGCTCCAAATGTAAACAGAGCGGTAGTGATTACTGAACACCTCTATTCAGCAGTATGTCAGCCCTTCACAATAACAGCACTGGATTTGTATTCTAGATATTGCTGGATGTGCGTTTGTTGCGCATTACTGTGAAAACATTTGAAGTGGATGGACGTGTGTGTCTGTGTACGTTAGGGATTAGCTGCAATATGTTGCATCAGGTGGGTCATCGACCAAATGCCCTTCCCTTTGATCCCACCTGGCCGACAGAAGAACTCATTCTGACCTGCACTCATCTACCATCAGAGAGGTAGAGGGATGGGGGGATGTCTAGAAGGAAGGCAGGAGAGAGAAACAGAGAGGGGGGCTCACCTGTGAACCAGAAATGGTCAGTTCAGGTGGGGACTGTTTGACCTGTCGCCATGGGAACGCTGGAGTTAGAGGTGAGGGGGGAGGGAGGATCCATCTGCCCTCCTAATGGGGGGGGGTACATACAGACATTGCTACATAAAGCTATGGACAGGTTGTACAGATTGACTGCATTGTTAGAGCCTGGCACATGTCATGTAACATGTAGAAAGAACATGATGTACAGACCGGTAACTGCCAAACATGTCTTACAGAACTACTTCATCTGCAACGTCTGGGAGGTAGTGTGTTTCTGATGGGACCAGCAGGGTTGAGTCACGCTGATCTTTTCAGGCTGCCTGTACAGTTTTCCCTCTTCTGGGGAGGAGTAGGAAGGATCGGACCAATACGCAGTGTGGTAAGTGTCTTTGTCATTTGATTAAAATGCACTGAACACTAAAATACAAAGTAAACAAAATAAGAACAACCGAAACAGTTCCGTCTGGTAACTAATATTAAGACAGAAAATAACTACCCACAAACCATAGTGGGAAAACAGGATGCCTAAGTATGGTTCTCAATCAGAGGCACGATTGACAGCTGCCTCTGATTGGGAACCATACCAGGCCAAACATAGAACTATAACACATAGAACAAAAACATAGAATGCCCACCCCAACTCACGCCCTGACCAAACTAAAATAGAGACATAAAAGGAAATTAAGGTCAGGACGTGACACTGCCACTGTCCCAACCTCTGGAGTGTGGCTTTAATGCTTATTTTTAAAGGAATCACCTTGTTATGTAGAGACACGTTGACACAAAGGGTTATTTGAGCCTGTATTCTTCTGTACAGTTATAGGTCATTTTCTCTGAGGACTAACAATGGAGGTCAAAACAATATCACACACACTAATAGGGACAACATACACAGACTCACACAGGGCATGACTTCTGTTAGTATATGGAACTGGTTGTCTGACACACACACACACACACACACACACACACACACACACACACACACACACACACACACACACACACACACACACACACACACACACACACACACACACAAAAGAAAAACAAAAAATGACAAAATGGAAGGTTAATTGGGACATCCAGTAGATTGGTAGTGGGCCTGAGGGCCTTGTTTGGCTGTGTGCTCTGTCTGTCTCTAGTCTCCTCACTGAGGTCGTTTAGAAGTGCTTGTTTAGGGTTGAGTGATTAACAGGGATGTCCAGGGGCAGTACTCATCGGTAGGTTCCTGGAGAGACAGACAGGGTGGACCTGCTCCACAGACAGGGGTGTACACTGGATGCTCCAGGGGATCTATATATTCAGCATGGTTCAGAAGACTCCAGTGTGGTCAGATCTATATTCAACATGGTGTTCAGAGACCACAGTGTCATCAGATCTATATTCAGCATGGTTCAGAAGACACCAGTGTGGTCAGATCTATATTCAGCATGGTTCAGAAGACACCAGTGTGGTCAGATCTATATTCAGCATGGTTCAGAAGACTCCAGTGTCATCAGATCTATATTCAGCATGGTTCAGAAGACTCCAGTGGGGTCAGATCTATATTCACCATGTGTTCATATTCAACATGGAGAAGACTCCAGTGTGGTCAGATCTATATTCAACATGGTTCATGAGACTCCAGTGTGGTCATCTATATTCAACATGGTTCAGGAGACTCCAGTGTGGTCAGATCTATATTCAACATGGTTCAGAAGACTCCAGTGTGGTCAGATCTATATTCAGCATGGTTCAGAAGACTCCAGTGTGGTCAGATCTATATTCAACATGGTTCATGAGACTCCAGTGTGGTCAGATCTATATTCAACATGGTTCAGGAGACTCCAGTGTGGTCAGATCTATATTCAACATGGTTCAGAAGACTCCAGTGTGGTCAGATCTATATTCAACATGGTTCAGAAGACTCCAGTGTGGTCAGATCTATATTCAGCATGGTTCAGAAGACTCCAGTGTGGTCAGATCTATATTCAGCATGGTTCAGAAGACTCCAGTGTGGTCAGATCTATATTCAACATGGTTCATGAGACCACAGTACTCTGCTGCCTGTGACTGGAACGAATTGCAAAAATCCCTGAAGTTGGAGACTTTTATCTCCCTCACCAACTTCAAACATGTGCTATCTGAGCAGCTAACCGATCGCTGCAGCTGTACATAGTCTATTGGTAAACAACCCACCCATTTTCACCTACCTCATCCCCACACTGTTTTTATTTATTTACTTTTCTGCTCTTTTGCACACCAGTATCTCTACCTGTACATGACCATCTGATCATTTATCACTCCAGTGCTAATCTGCAAAATTGTAATTATTCGCCTACCTCCTCATGCCTTTTGCACACAATGTATATAGACTCGCCTTTTTTGTACTGTGTTATTGACTTGTTAATTGTTTACTCCATGTGTAACTCTGTGTTGTCTGTTCACACTGCTAAGCTTTTATCTTGGCCAGGTCGCAGTTGCAAATGAGAACTTGTTCTCAACTAGCCTACCTGGTTAAATAAAGGTGAAATAAAAAATAAATAAAAAACAGTGTCATCAGATCTATATTCAACATGGTTCATGAGACTCCAGTGTGGTCCGATCTATATTCAGCATGGTTCAGAAGACACCAGTGTGGTCAGATCTATATTCAGCATGGTTCAGAAGACTCCAGTGTCATCAGATCTATATTCAGCATGGTTCAGAAGACTCCAGTGGGGTCAGATCTATATTCACCATGGTTCAGGAGACCACAGTGTGGTCAGATCTATATTCAACATGGTTCAGAAGACTCCAGTGTGGTCAGATCTATATTCAACATGGTTCAGAAGACTCCAGTGTGGTCAGATCTATATTCAGCATGGTTCAGAAGACTCCAGTGTGGTCAGATCTATATTCAACATGGTTCATGAGACTCCAGTGTGGTCAGATCTATATTCAACATGGTTCAGAAGACTCCAGTGTGGTCAGATCTATATTCAACATGGTTCAGGAGACTCCAGTGTGGTCAGATCTATATTCAACATGGTTCAGAAGACTCCAGTGTGGTCAGATCTATATTCAACATGGTTCAGGAAGACTCCAGTGTGGTCAGATCTATATTCAGCATGGTTCAGAAGACTCCAGTGTGGTCAGATCTATATTCAGCATGGTTCAGAAGACTCCAGTGTGGTCAGATCTATATTCAACATGGTTCATGAGACCACAGTACTCTGCTGCCTGTGACTGGAACGAATTGCAAAAATCCCTGAAGTTGGAGACTTTTATCTCCCTCACCAACTTCAAACATGTGCTATCTGAGCAGCTAACCGATCGCTGCAGCTGTACATAGTCTATTGGTAAACAACCCACCCATTTTCACCTACCTCATCCCCACACTGTTTTTATTTATTTACTTTTCTGCTCTTTTGCACACCAGTATCTCTACCTGTACATGACCATCTGATCATTTATCACTCCAGTGCTAATCTGCAAAATTGTAATTATTCGCCTACCTCCTCATGCCTTTTGCACACAATGTATATAGACTCGCCTTTTTGTACTGTGTTATTGACTTGTTAATTGTTTACTCCATGTGTAACTCTGTGTTGTCTGTTCACACTGCTAAGCTTTTATCTTTGGCCAGGTCGCAGTTGCAAATGAGAACTTGTTCTCAACTAGCCTACCTGGTTAAATAAAGGTGAAATAAAAATAAATAAAAAACAGTGTCATCAGATCTATATTCAACATGGTTCATGAGACTCCAGTGTGGTCCGATCTATATTCAGCATGGTTCAGAAGACTCCAGTGTGGTCCGATCTATATTCAACATGGTCAGGAGACCACAGTGTCATCAGATCTATATTCAACATGGTTCATGAGACTCCAGTGTGGTCCGATCTATATTCAGCATGGTTCAGAAGACTCCAGTGTGGTCCGATCTATATTCAACATGGTCAGGAGACCACAGTGTCATCAGATCTATATTCAACATGGTTCATGAGACTCCAGTGTGGTCAGATCTATATTCAACATGGTTCAGGAGACTCCAGTGTGGTCAGATCTATATTCAGCATGGTTCAGAAGACTCCAGTGTCATCAGATCTATATTCAACATGGTTCAGGAGACTCCAGTGTGGTCAGATCTATATTCAACATGGTTCAGGAGACCACAGTGTCATCTTATTCCTTCAGT
>NW_027011767.1:0-22314 GCF_036934945.1 Oncorhynchus masou masou | reverse complement strand
GGGGGTGGGGGGTGGTGAGAAGGATTACTTATCTTATCCTAGGTATTCCTTGAAGAGGTGGGGTTTCAGGTGTCTCCGGAAGGTGGTGATTGACTCCGCTGTCCTGGCGTCGTGAGGGAGTTTGTTCCACCATTGGGGGGCCAGAGCAGCGAACAGTTTTGACTGTGCTGAGCGGGAACTGTACTTCCTCAATGGTAGGGAGGCGAGCAGGCCAGAGGTGGATGAACGCAGTGCCCTTGCTTGGGTGTAGGGCCTGATCAGAGCCTGGAGGTACTGCGGTGCCGTTCCCCTCACAGCTCCGTAGGCAAGCACCATGGTCTTGTAGCGGATGCGAGCTTCAACTGGAAGCCAGTGGAGAGAGCGGAGGAGCGGGGTGACGTGAGAGAACTTGGGAAGGTTGAACACCAGACGGGCTGCGGCGTTCTGGATGAGTTGTAGGGGTTTAATGGCACAGGCAGGGAGCCCAGCCAACAGCGAGTTGCAGTAATCCAGACGGGAGATGACAAGTGCCTGGATTAGGACCTGCGCCGCTTCCTGTGTGAGGCAGGGTCGTACTCTGCGGATGTTGTAGAGCATGAACCTACAGGAACGGGCCACCGCCATGATGTTGGTTGAGAACGACAGGGTGTTGTCAGGATCACGCCAAGGTTCTTAGCGCTCTGGGAGGAGGACACAATGGAGTTGTCAACCGTGATGGCGAGATCATGGAACGGGCAGTCCTTCCCCGGGAGGAAGAAAACAGCTCCGTCTTGCCGAGGTTCAGCTTGAGGTGGTGATCCGTCATCCACACTGATATGTCTGCCAGACATGCAGAGATGCGATTCGCCACCTGGTCATCAGAAGGGGAAAGGAGAAGATTAATTGTGTGTCGTCTGCATAGCAATGATAGGAGAGACCATGTGAGGTTATGACAGAGCCAAGTGACTTGGTGTATAGCGAGAATAGGAGAGGGCCTAGAACAGAGCCCTGGGGGACACCAGTGGTGAGAGCGCGTGGCGAGGAGACAGATTCTCGCCACGCCACCTGGTAGGAGCGACCTGTCAGGTAGGACGCAATCCAAGCGTGGGCCGCGCCGGAGATGCCCAACTCGGAGAGGGTGGAGAGGAGGATCTGATGGTTCACAGTATCGAAGGCAGCCGATAGGTCTAGAAGGATGAGAGCAGAGGAGAGAGAGTTAGCTTTAGCAGTGCGGAGCGCCTCCGTGATACAGAGAAGAGCAGTCTCAGTTGAATGACTAGTCTTGAAACCTGACTGATTTGGATCAAGAAGGTCATTCTGAGAGAGATAGCGGGAGAGCTGGCCAAGGGCGGCACGTTCAAGAGTTTTGGAGAGAAAAGAAAGAAGGGATACTGGTCTGTAGTTGTTGACATCGGAGGGATCGAGTGTAGGTTTTTTCAGAAGGGGTGCAACTCTCGCTCTCTTGAAGACGGAAGGGACGTAGCCAGCGGTCAGGGATGAGTTGATGAGCGAGGTGAGGTAAGGGAGAAGGTCCCCGGAAATGGTCTGGAGAAGAGAGGAGGGGATAGGGTCAAGCGGGCAGGTTGTTGGGCGGCCGGCCGTCACAAGAAGCGAGATTTCATCTGGAGAGAGAGGGGAGAAAGAGGTCAGAGCACAGGGTAGGGCAGTGTGAGCAGAACCAGCGGTGTCGTTTGACTTAGCAAACGAGGATCGGATGTCGTCGACCTTCTTTTCAAAATGGTTGACGAAGTCATCTGCAGAGAGGGAGGAGGGGGGGAGGGGGAGGAGGATTCAGGAGGGAGGAGAAGGTGGCAAAGAGCTTCCTAGGGTTAGAGGCAGATGCTTGGAATTTAGAGTGGTAGAAAGTGGCTTTAGCAGCAGAGACAGAGGAGGAAAATGTAGAGAGGAGGAGTGAAAGGATGCCAGGTCCGCAGGGAGGCGAGTTTTCCTCCATTTCCGCTCGGCTGCCCGGAGCTCTGTTCTGTGAGCTCGCGATGAGTCATCGAGCCACGGAGCGGGAGGGAGGACCGAGCCGGCCTGGAGGATAGGGGACATAGAGCGTCAAAGGATGCAGAAAGGGAAGAGAGGAGGGTTGAGGAGGCAGACTCAGGAGAAAGGTTGGAGAAGGTATGAGCAGAGGGAAGAGATGATAGGATGGAAGAGGAGAGAGTAGCGGGGGGAGAGAGAGCGAAGGTTGGGACGGCGCGATACCATCCGAGTAGGGGCAGTGTGGGAAGTGTTGGATGAGAGCGAGAGGGAAAAGGATACAAGGTAGTGGTCGGAGACTTGGAGGGGAGTTGCAATGAGGTTAGTGGAAGAACAGCATCTAGTAAAGATGAGGTCGAGCGTATTGCCTGCCTTGTGAGTAGGGGGAAGGTGAGAGGGTGAGGTCAAAAGAGGAGAGGAGTGGAAAGAAGGAGGCAGAGAGGAATGAGTCAAAGGTAGACGTGGGGAGGTTAAAGTCGCCCAGGACTGTGAGAGGTGAGCCGTCCTCAGGAAAGGAGCTTATCAAGGCATCAAGCTCATTGATGAACTCTCCGAGGGAACCTGGAGGGCGATAAATGATAAGGATGTTAAGCTTGAAAGGGCTGGTAACTGTGACAGCATGGAATTCAAAGGAGGCGATAGATAGATGGGTAAGGGGAGAGAGAGAATGACCACTTGGGAGAGATGAGGATCCCGGTGCCACCACCCCGCTGACCAGAAGCTCTCGGGGTGTGCGAGAACACGTGGGCGGACGAAGAGAGAGCAGTAGGAGTAGCAGTGTTATCTGTGGTGATCCATGTTTCCGTCAGTGCCAGGAAGTCGAGGGACTGGAGGGAGGCATAGGCTGAGATGAACTCTGCCTTGTTGGCCGCAGATCGGCAGTTCCAGAGGCTACCGGAGACCAGGAACTCCACGTGGGTCGTGCGCGCTGGGACCACCAGATTAGGGTGGCCGCGGCCACGCGGTGTGGAGCGTTTGTATGGTCTGTGCAGAGAGGAGAGAACAGGGATAGATAGACACATAGTTGACAGGGTACAGAAGAGGCTACGCTAATGCAAAGGAGATTGGAATAACAAATGGACTACACGTCTCGAATGTTCAGAAAGTTAAGCTTACGTAGCAAGAATCTTATAGACTAAAATGATTGAAATGATACAGTACTGCTGGAGTAGGCTAGCTGGTAGTGGCTGCGAAGTAGCTAACCTAGAAAATCGCTCTAGGCTAAACAATTGACTTAGATACAAAGACGGCTATGTAGCTAGCTAGCTACGATCAAACAAAACAAACCGTTGTACTGTAATAGTTACTACAGTGCTGCTATTCGGGGGCTAGCTGGCTAGCTACGTTAAGAGAATGACAATAGCTGGCCAGCTAACCTAGAAAATCGCTCTAGGCTACACAATTGTCTTAGATACAAAGACGGCTATGTAGCTAGCTAGCTACGATCAAACAAAACAAACCGTTGTACTGTAATAGTTACTACAGTGCTGCTATTCGGGGCTAGCTGGCTAGCTACGTTGAAAGAACGACAATAGCTGGCCAGCTAACCTAGAAAATCGCTCTAGACTACACAATTGTCTTAGATACAAAGACGGCTATGTAGCTGGCTAGCTACGATCAAACAAATCAAACCGTTGTACTGTAATGAAGTGAAATGAAAAATGTGATACTACCTGTGGAGCGACGGAATGTTGACCGGGTAGTTGGAGTTCAATTCGGTAGAGGTTGGCTAGCTGTTGGCTAGCTAGCTAGCAGCATTTCCTACGTTAAGGACGACAAATAGCTGGCTAGCTAACCTCGGTAAATTAAGATAATCACTCTAAGTCTACACACTCTAAACTGCACAATTATCTTGGATACGAAGACAGCGAAGACAACTATGTAGCTAGCTGACACTACGCTAATCGAGTCGTTCAGTTGAGTGTAATAGTTTCTACAGTGCTAGTGGACAGTGGATGTTAGCTAGCTGCTTAGCTAGCTGCTGGGCAGATACGTTAGGACGACGAAATACGATAATATGCAATTGTCGTTGATACAAAGACGGCTATGTAGCTAGCTAAGAAGAAATTGCTAAGATAAGACAAATCAAACCGTTGTACTATAACGAAATGTAATGAAATGTAATGAAAAGTTATACTACCTGCGGACCGAAGTGTAGATGCGACCGCTCGCTCCAACCGGAACCGGAAATATATGTTGTTACTGCCTGACGCACCCTTCAGACACTTCCCCGTGTTACTGCCTGACGCACCCTTCAGACACTTCCCTGTGTTACTGCCTGACGCACCCTTCAGACACTTCCCTGTGTTACTGCCTGACGCACCCTTCAGACACTTCTCTGTTGTTACTGCCTGACGCACCCTTCAGACACTTCTCTGTTACTGCCTGACGCACCCTTCAGACACTTCTCTGTTACTGCCTGACGCACCCTTCAGACACTTCCCTGTTGTTACTGCCTGACGCACCCTTCAGACACTTCTCTGTTACTGCCTGACGCACCCTTCAGACACTTCTCTGTTACTGCCTGACGCACCCTTCAGACACTTCCCTGTGTTACTGCCTGACGCACCCTTCAGACACTTCCCTGTTGTTACTGCCTGACGCACCCTTCACACTTCCCTGTGTTACTGCCTGACGCACCCTTCAGACACTTCCCCGTGTTACTGCCTGACGCACCCTTCAGATACTTCTCTGTTGTTACTGCCTGACGCACCCTTCAGACACTTCCCTGTTGTTACTGCCTGACACACCCTTCAGACACTTCCCTGTGCTACTGCCTGACGCACCCTTCAGACACTTCCCTGTGTTACTGCCTGACGCACCCTTCAGACACTTCCCTGTGTTACTGCCTGACGCACCCTTCAGACACTTCCCTGTGTTACTGCCTGACGCACCCTTCAGACACTTCCCTGTGTTACTGCCTGACGCACCCTTCAAACACTCAAAATGTGAAGGTGGGACGTTTCACCTAGTTCATGAAGATCACCCCCCCACATGTCCAATCAGGTGGAACCACCCACAAGTAAAAAGGCACTAACCCTGTGCCTGTCTCTTCATGTGAACTTATAAAGGGACTCAACAGCTGCACTTGAGTTTATACTGAGATTCACAAACAAACTGTAATATCTATAAATGTTGTCCCTCAGGCTTTTCTACAGAGGCAAAGCTTACAGCAAGAGCTCTGTGAGTTCTGCCACAAGCACAGCTACAACCTGGTGGTGGCCATGACGATCTCCTTCAACGATAACAAGGAACCCTTCAGGCAGCTGGCTGTCTACAGCTCCAGCACCCTCTACAGGGGGGAGGTAGGAACTCCACCATCCTAATCAGACATGATCCCATAGAGTTGACTAGAGTTAAAGTAAGTCATTATGAAGAGTTGATAGTAAGCTTTGGGTTGCCAGGGTTGTTTTTTACAATGTATTTTTTTACATGATCAACTGAATGGTCTTTGTTGTCCTGCAGATGAGCCAAGCCTTGGAGCAAGCCCGGAGACCCAGTCTGAGCCTGAGTCCAATGAGCAGCCCTTACTCGGACATCAGGGCTTACCTCCAGGGCAACACGTTGGCCTCCAGGAAGAAGGTGCTGCCCATCATCAAGGACTTCCTGAGGGACAGGGAGCGAAGAGAGGTGCATTGTGGGACCCTAGAGGAGAGTTACGAGGTACCACAGCAACGAGCGTGCACTGAGGACGCTGGGATAGAGGAGGACTCCTACTTCCCCCCCACCCCTATGAACAGTCTGGTGGAGGGCTGTCCCCTTGACAACGGACTGCCCAAGATCAGCGCTGAAGCTCTGACGGAGAAGTTCAGCAAGATGGCCAGTGAAGAGGAGAACGCAGGGGGACTCTGATGTCACTCACACTCCTGGTGGTCAGTGGAGCACCCAAGCTCACTAACCTGTATAACAGCTGGATGGCCAGAGTTCTCGCAACAGGATTCAGACCAGTACAGGTTGTTTGTGACTGTGCAGGGTGTTGAGCTCGGCACAACATTGATCCGCTGGGACGAGGACTGGGAGGCCCACTGTTCCCAATCCAGAGGAGTAAACAATCCACTGGCAATCATATTGGAGATGATGGAAATGCATTGAAAATATTAGTGGCACCCGTGCTTTACGTTAGTGGCACCCGTGCTTTACGTTAGTGGCACCCGTGCTTTACGTTAGTGGCACCCGTGCTTTACGTTAGTGACACCCGTGCTTTACGTTAGTGACACCCGTGCTTTACGTTAGTGACACCCGTGCTTTACGTTAGTGACACCCGTGCTTTACGTTAGTGACACCCGTGCTTTGCGTTAGTGACACCCGTGCTTTGCGTTAGTGGCACCTGTGCTTTATATGGGGGGAGGGGGTTCCCGAGTGGCGTAGCGGTCCAAGGCACTGCATCTCAGTGGTAGAGGCGTCACTACATACCCTGGTTTGATTCCTGGCTGTATCACAACTGGTCGTGATTGGGAGTCCCATAGGGCTGCGCACAATTGTCCCAACGTCGTCCGGGTTAAGGTTTGGCCGGGGTAGGCCGTCATTGTAATAAGAATTTGTTCTTAACTGACTTGCCTAGTTAAATAAAGGTTAAATAAAAAAATATTAGTGACACCAATGCTTTCATCCTTGAATGGGAATAAGACATTTAATTGGGAACTCTGTTAATGGAAAAATAATCCCAGTTGTTATGTTTCCGGGAAAAATAGATTTTGCTGTAGATTTGAGAAAATAGATCCACTCTCTCTCTTCTCCCCAAGAGTGTGTGTGCAGCCTAGACTAATGTGTATATGAACATTTTTGTGATAGATGCCTAAACCAATATGTGGTCTGCTTACTAAGGCAACAGGGATCTTGATCCAGGAGGGCATTGAATGTCTACTGTAACCAAGGAGCTTGATCTTGACATCTAGGCACTGTGCCCTATACTAATGTGTATAGGAAGATCTTTGTGATAGATGCCTAAACCAATATGTGGCCCCACTTTATTTGGATAGTCCGGCTGAAGATAGTTTGACCATCTGTTGATAAGCAACGGCTTATTAAGCTTAGGGTAAGGGTTAATAGTTAGAGTTGGGATTAGGGTCAGAGTTAAGTTTAGGGCTTGGTTAGTACATAGTTAGTTGAAATGTGAGTCTGTAGAGCATCTACAAATGGACTGTCCAAATGAAGTGTTACTCTGCATGATATGCAGTGTTGATTTGACATAATTGATAAGCAGTTTGACGTTGAAGTAAAGTGTTTGTGTTGAATAATTATTGCTAGAGATAGCTAGACATTATTCCTTAACTGTTTTATTGATAATAAATCAGTTTTGAATGTTCTTCTGATTCAAAACACCATTATAATACTGTATCTTCCCCAAATGAAAGATTTTGTATACTGCAAATGTATGTAAACATAATGTATTTAAGAATTATCTGATTATATGCAATTGTATCGCACGAAGATACAGTAACTTCCGTTGGATTGTGTTAAAACACTTGGTACCAATGATATTGCTGATGTCATGTTAATTTGAATATAATACTTTGATATATTATCTGAAACTAGGACTCCCCAGAACCAAGGTACTTCCAGGCCTGATGTAGTCTAATTAAATGACTGTTTATTTCATAAAATGCTCAACTGATGAGAACAGTGTTTGAGATGTAGCCATATTCTGCACTGAAAGGTAGATTAGATTTCAGTCAAGGTTAGACCATTAGCAGATGTTATGTTATGAAGGACAATCAAGTGATTGTCAGTTTGACCTTTTTAATGATTTGGAAACCAGCTGACTAAAGTTTTACAGTTAGAAATGTAATGGTTTCACCTGAAATGTTGAAAAGGATTTAATTTAATTAAAGTTTCTTATCCTGTTTTGTCCATGTTATTTCAACTCAGTAGTTGTGATGTTGGGACCATGGAGGTTCCTCCCAGTGTGGTGTCTACTGTCTACCTTCTTCTAGAGTTTGGCCGTGTCCAAATGTTCATACTGTTTCTGTACCACACTGGGGTTTATGTTGTACTGGAAGTGCACACTTATTTTTTACGCACAAAATAAATTAGTCAACAGGGGTCTTGATCCAGGAGGGCATTGAATGTTTCTACTGTAACCAAGAAGCTTGATCTTGACATCTAGCCACTTAGCAAGTTAGCAAACCAAATGCATAGCTGGAGCCCTGAGCTGGATATCATGTATTTCTTATAGTTATACTTAAGTTGCAACGCGGCAGGCCCTGCGGGCGCTGGTGGCCCCAACCCAAGTAATGGTATTGAAAATCATACCGTTGGTATTTTTCTAAATACCCTGGTATAAACGGAATATCGCCCAAGCCTACCTCCCTATTGTCCTTACTCCTCCCTGACTGGGAGAACTGAGGCACATTCAATGGGATGCAATGTTTAGAACGCTGCAGATAGAAATGAAATGTATAGACTGGACAAGCCTCCATTATGCAGAGTACAAATGTTTCTGTTTATTCTATGCAGTGCATTTCTATCTGCGAGGCTCTAGCTAAACATGTTTCAATCTGCCGACTAAGCACCATAGCTGCCCAGGTGAGCTTAGCCTTAGGCAATAGGGAAGCAACCACAACAGGTCCTGCTGAAATGCAGAAAAACCTGTAGGGACAGGAAGAGGGTGAATTCACTGACATAGACACACATCCACACAAACACACACACCCACATCAACAGACTTCCTCATGAGAAAGGCAGATGAGCCAGCAGGCTGTCTTGTTTTGCAAGAAACACTAGTTCCTGGAGGTACCCATTCAGTGCTGAAATAATCATCTGATCTCACTCACAGGGTGGATGGTATGGGGACCTATACAGAGCAGGGGGACCAGTACATGCTAAATGGGTAAGTGATTAAACCACTTTGCTAGTTTATTCGGTGGAAACCCATAGTTTCACAACCAATGTGTGTAGCAAATGTGAAGTGACGCTCATAGCGGTGTGGGTTTCCTGAAACAAAAACAGTGGTGTCAGTGTTTCAGCTCATTTCAATTGCTAGAGGGAAAGATGGAGTAGTGGTTTTCAATTGCTTGAGGGAAATATGGAGTATTGCATTTAAATTGTTAGAGGGAAAGATGGAGTATTGAAGTGTGAGTGTTATATCTATCTCCTATCTCATTTACACCCCTCCAGACTCCATGTCATATGACCTACTCTCTGAACAATGGACAGGGGTTAACAAAAGGAGAAATGGGAAGTCACAAGCCACTCTGACACTAGCAAGGCCAGTAGTGACGACAAAGATGCCACCCGTCCTGAGAGTCTCTGCTCTAATTACTTCCTCAGTGCTGAATCGCTGGCTTTGCAAAGCTGACAAAGCTTTGATTCATGCATGGGCTTAGTAATGGCCAATGTTTGTTTTTATAACTAAGATTTACATGGACTAAAGGGCAACTTCCACCACTGGATTTTGTGAGTTGTTGACAAGAGTCACGAACAGTGTCTGGGGTGATGTAATAATGCCACTAGATATACATTTGATTTAGGCCTATTATTACTATACCGGTAATTGGAAAGAAACATACTGATCTTAGTCTCTGTCTGATACTCGTACTGCGAGGTACAGAAAGACAGCCACTGTATCTCTGATGTCATCATTAGTTGCCTCCGAATTCCTTCCACATCCCTTCTGTATATTGTCATCAATCTATCTGCCGGAGGTGGATAGATTGGAGTTGGAGGTATAGATAGATTATTGGCGTCAAAGAGGCATTTTTCCCGTTGTCTTTTGGAAGTAGGCTACATACCGGCTGTAACGGGAGTAAATGAGATGGTTGCTCAGCGTAACTCCATGTTTGGTGATCAAGGAACATATTTTGACATAATGCTGGCGGAAAGGGAGTTTGAATCGGAGCTTTCTTTGCGTTTGGTTAATCCCTGCTATCTACTCCTGTCCTCTTATAGGCAGAGGCTTCAATAACTGCCTCTACAGGCCGTGGCCATTACAATATCAGGTTTCCTTAACACCGAGTATACACCCAAGGCATGCTTCATCGGGAATAATGCAAGAGCACAGAGGTTGTCTTCCCTTCCCACCACGAGCAGCTATTAACAGATTGTTTTTACACGCGTCTACAGGTAACTGCCAAAATACACAAAACGTGTCTTAATATTGCGTTGGGACACCACGAGCCAGAACAGCTTCAATGCGCCGTGGCAAAGATTCTGCAAGTGTCTGGAACGCTATTGGGGGATGCGACACCATTGTTCAACGGACACCACGAGCCAGAACAGCTTCAATGCGCCGTGGCAAAGATTCTGCAAGTGTCTGGAACGCTATTGGGGGGGGATGCGACACCATTGTTCAACGAGACATTGCATAATTTGGCGTTTTGTAGATGGTGGTGGGAAACGCTGTCTCACGAGCCGCCCAGAATCTCCCTTAAGTGTTCAATTGAGTTGAGATCTGTTCACTGGTTGGTTGCAACACAGAGATACACACAATCGCATACACATACACACCCTTTAAACCCCCTATGCTACAATCTCACAAGATGTTCAGGTGTTCAGTGCCACAACGATCACGTCATAACGGGACGCCCACATTTTAAATAATTAAATAGATAATGAGTTTATACTCAGACCACATCTCACAAACCAACGCAGCTCAACCTTACTGTCACGAGTTCAGCTGGGTTGACTCATTAAACCATAGACATACAGGCTCTCGAGAGGGACCTATTGATGTGTCATTCTCGTTTTAAAAAATCAGGAGAAGGCAATACCGTTTTTTTAATGATCGTTGAGTAAACAGGAACTGTTATTGTTTCCGAAATGTGTTTCCTTTTAGTGTGGGAAGAGTTTGAGACTGCTGCATTGAGATACTCAACTATTTATCTACGGATCTGCTCATTTTGATGTGTTTACAAGTTGCGATGAGTGATAGATCAGAAAGTTCTCACTCACTCAGGTGTGGTGAACGTGTCACCAGCGGAGCACGTACAAAGCCCTCTGATTGGCTAAGCTAATGTATTGTTTGCTGTGTGGTTGGGTCGTCAGAACACTGCACTTGTGCGAACGTCGGAGTGTTTACAATTGACGACTTTGAAATGACTTATCTTCTTGATCAACATTTATTTTAACGTTTTTTTGTACTCATCTTTTTATCATGATGTCTGCATGAGTGCGCGTTTATACAGAGGAAAGGGTGAAAGGTAGGCTATGCTCAGTCGCTTTGTGTATCGGCGTGTCTCTTTATTTACAAAGGCATTGTGTAACTACAGTAGAACTAGGTTGTTGGAGACGGGGAAACTGATGTGGAAGCCATGTATAATCCAGTTGACGGCTTGAACACAGTTGTGCAAAGTTAGTTTACATCATGTTAATACTGTGCAATGACACGAAAAGTGCTTAAACTATATGGATAAACTTACTGTAGTTTCATGATTCTTCATTTGTTTATACATAGGGCCTACAGTTTACATTTACATTTAAGTCATTTAGCAGACGCTCTTATCCAGAGCGACTTACAAATTGGTGAATTCACCTTCTGACATCAGTGGAACAGCCACTTTACTACAGTTGGACATATTATAATTATTTTATCTTTTCCAATTTATTGATGCACCTAGCATTTGCTTATCACTCTGTTTTAATTTCTAAGTGACAGCTGGTGGTCTTCTAAACCAAGACTATTCCCCTTTATGACAGTTTACAAATGAGTCTATATTCTTTATTTGTATGTCTTTACAGTGTGATGCTATATGAACGTCATTACTTTAAAAGCCCAATTTCCTTTTACGGTGTGTAAAGTCTAATTCATATGACAGGTGAGCACTAATGAAACGTTAGCACAATATAGGGAAGTGATCAGCAGACATACTGTACATATGTGCCAAGGGTGCATTATGCATGCAGCTGGTGGGTCGAAGGGTGTGTTGGCCTTTTTGTGAACCACTCTTCCATGGAGTACTGGAGGCACAGTCACAGAGGGTGCTGTTTGACTCTTGCAGTGGTCCTGAAACCTTGTCAAGTGTGTCCACTGGCAGAGGCAGTCTAGACCAATGACAGCCAGAGGACACACATGGAGTAAGACAAGTTGCAAGCCTACATTGTTAGTTTCTCTCTCTCGCTCTTCTGCACTTGGACATGATTGTGTCTGTGTACTCTCTGAGCACTGGAGTGAGGTGAGGGAGAACTTGAGGACTCTTCTCAGTGTGTGCGTGTGTGTGGGGCGGGTGCTTGTTTGCAAGGTGTGTCTTGACTGTGATAAGGGCTCGGCAAGTAAGAGTGGCTTGTCTGTTAAATGAACAAAACAGTGCTTTGCCGTTGCACAGCCATTGGCTTCTATGCAAGCGGCCCTGCTGAGGTTACTGCCTTTTAGAAGATTGTGTTCCACAATATAATATAACCAGTTGATTTTACAGTTTCAATTAATCTTAAATAGTACTAATGGTTATGATAAATGAGGTATTGTTTCACACTGGTGGCATATAGATAAATGCACATTATGTGTGTACAAGAACAATCAAAACATGTCAAATGCCCATCCCTATAATCCTGTTTTCTGCCAACAATGCCTGCAGTACCACAGTCAACCTTGAACCTCCTGGTTTCAATGAGAGGGGGCAGTCGTTCTCCCCTGGTAACCAATGAACATATTTGTCACACCCTGACCATAGTTTGCTTTGTATGTTTCTATGTTTTGTTTGGTCAGGGTGTGATCTGAGTGGGCATTCTATGTTACATGTCTAGTTTGTCTATTTCTATGTTTGGCCTGATATGGTTCTCAATCAGAGGCAGGTGTTAGTCATTGTCTCGGATTGGGAACCATATTTAGGTAGCCTGTTTGGTGTTGGGTTTTGTGGGTGATTGTTCCTGTCTCAGTGTTTGCACCAGATAGGGCTGTTTTTTTTTCTTCACATTTCTTGTTTTGTTAGTTTATTCATGTATAGTGTCTTTATAAATTAAACATGAATAACCACCACGCTGCGTTTTGGTCCGCCTCTCCTTCAAGTAAAGAAAACTGTTACAATATTGCAATGATTCGACCTTGTGATTCATGCGTAATGTTTGACAGGCACTTTACAAAGACTTAATTAATTTGGTATCATCACATTAAAAACATGGTACATGCGTTTGGGCAGTGGCCTTCATCAGAGTGTCTGCCAGACTGTGTCTTATTTGGACTCTTAAGGACTATAGACTGTTGTTGAATCTTCTGATTATTACAGCATGTACAGCAATACTATAGAATGTACTGTGACATGCAGTCTGTTCTGTAGGAGTCCAGAGGGGGCGAAGGCTGCTTCCTACATCCAGGACATGGAGCTGAGGGAGGAATGGCAGGATGAGGAGTTCCCCAGGTCAGAGACACACCTAACCCTGACCTTTAACCTTACCCCCTGACCTCATGAACTGTAAACCCCAGCCTGTTCACCATGACAATCTTAAATTATATTTTAGGTCCCTGCAAAGAATGCTTTTTGGTTATGACCGGGTAAGAAAGCAGTACTAAGCTGTTTCAACTATTTTGTATCCCCCCCAGACCTCTTCCTGAAGATTCCCATAGTCCTGAGACCCAAGGAGAAAATGCAGAGAGACCAGGTATATCCCTAATACCATAAGTCTGCAAAAGCCTAATTCCAAAAGTACTGCACCATATCCCACAATACCTGTGTGTGTGCTACTCCCCCAGCTCCACCCACCAGCCTGGCCCTGTCAGAAAACCCCATAAGGAAGAAGCGTCTGGTGGCGCCCACCCTCAGCCTGACCCTGTCCCGTACCGACTCAGCGGACCGCAGTGTGAAGTCAGGGGACACCGGGTACTCTGCCGCCGCCCTCTCACCCGACGAAGATGACACCGAGCTGGACATCAACCTGGAGGCCCTGGAGACGCCCTCGGACAGCGAGTCCTGCAACTTCCCTGACAGCATGCACGAACTGGAGTGGGAGGGTGAGAGAGGAGACAAGAACTGGAGTGGGAGGGTGAGAGGGGAGACAAGAACTGGAGTGGGAGGGTGAGAGGGGAGACAATAACTGGAGTGAGAGGGGAGACAAGAACTGGAGTGGGAGGGTGAGAGAGGAGACAAGAACTGGAGGGAGAGGGGAGACAAGAACTGGAGTGGGAGGGTGAGAGGGGAGACAAGAACTGGAGTGGGAGGGGAGACAAGAACTGGAGTGGGAGGGTGAGAGAGGAGACAAGAACTGGAGTGGGAGGGTGAGAGAGGAGACAAGAACTGGAGTGGGAGGGTGAGAGGGGAGACAAGAACTGGAGTGGGAGGGTGAGAGGGGAGACAAGAACTGGAGTGGGAGGGTGAGAGGTGAGACAAGAACTGGAGTGGGAGGGTGAGAGGGGAGACAAGAACTGGAGGGTGAGAGAGGACACAAGAACTGGAGTGGGAGGGTGAGAGGGGAGACAAGAACTGGAGTGAGAGGGGAGACAAGAACTGGAGTGGGAGGGTGAGAGGGGAGACAATAACTGGAGGGAGAGAGGAGACAAGAACTGGAGTGGGAGGGTGAGAGAGGAGACAAGAACTGGAGGGAGAGGGGAGACAAGAACTGGAGTGGGAGGGTGAGAGGGGAGACAAGAACTGGAGTGGGAGGGTGAGAGAGGAGACAAGAACTGGGGTGAGTGGGTGAGAGAGGGGACAAGAACAGAAGTGGGAGGGTGAGAGAGGAGACAAGAACTGGAGTGGGAGGGTGAGAGGGGAGACAAGAACTGGAATGGGAGGGTGAGAGGGGAGACAAGAATTGGAGTGGGAGGGTGAGAGAGGAGACAAGAACTGGAGTGGGAGGGTGAGAGGGGAGACAAGAACTGGAGGGTGAGAGAGGAGACAAGAACTGGAGTGGGAGGGTGAGAGAGGAGACAAGAACTGGAGTGGGAGGGTGAGAGAGGAGACAAGAACTGGAGTGAGAGGGGAGACAAGAACTGGAGTGGGAGGGTGAGAGGGTAGACAATAACTGGAGTGAGAGGGGAGACAAGAACTGGAGTGGGAGGGTGAGAGGGGAGACAAGAACTGGAGTGGGAGGGTGAGAGAGGAGACAAGAACTGGAGTGGGAGGGTGAGAGAGGAGACAATAACTGGGGTGAGTGGGTGAGAGAGGGGACAAGAACAGAAGTGGGAGGGTGAGAGGGGAGACAAGAACTGGAGTGGGAGGGTGAGAGGGGAGACAAGAACTGGAGTGGGAGGGTGAGAGGGGAGACAAGAACTGGAGTGGGAGGGTGAGAGGGGAGACAAGAACTGGAGTGGGAGGGTGAGAGGGGAGACAAGAACTGGAGTGGGAGGGTGAGAGGGGAGACAAGAACTGGAGTGGGAGGGTGAGAGGGGAGACAAGAACTGGAGTGGGAGGGTGAAAGAGAACTGGAGTGGGAGGGTGAGAGAGAACTGGAGTGGGAGGGTGAGAGAGAACTGGAGTGGGAGGGTGAGAGAGAACTGGAGTGGGAGGGTGAGAGAGAACTGGAGTGGGAGGGTGAGAGAGAACTGGAGTGGGAGGGTGAGAGAGAACTGGAGTGGGAGGGTGAGAGAGAACTGGAGTGGGAGGGTGAAAGAGAACTGGAGTGGGAGGGTGAAAGAGAACTGGAGTGGGAGGGTGAAAGAGAACTGGAGTGGGAGGGTGAAAGAGAACTGGAGTGGGAGGGTGAGAGGGGAGACCAGAACTGAAGTGGGAGGGTGAGAGGGGAGACCAGAACTGGAGTGGGAGGGTGAGAGGGGAGACCAGAACTGGAGTGGGAGGGTGAGAGGGAGACCAGAACTGGAGTGGGAGGGTGAGAGGGGAGACCAGAACTGGAGGGTGAGAGGGGAGACAAGAACTGGAGTGGGAGGGTGAGAGGGGAGACAAGAACTGGAGTGGGAGGGTGAGAGGGGAGACAAGAACTGGAGTGGGATGGTGAGAGGGGAGACAATAACTGGAGTGGGAGGGTGAGAGGGGAGACAATAACTGGAGTGGGAGGGTGAGAGGGAGACAAGAACTGGAGTGGGAGGGTGAGAGGGGAGACAATAACTGGAGTGGGAGGGTGAGAGGGAGACAAGAACTGGAGTGGGAGGGTGAGAGGGGAGACAAGAACTGGAGTGGGAGGGTGAGAGGGGAGACAAGAACTGGAGTGGGAGGGTGAGAGGGGAGACAAGAACTGGAGTGGGAGGGTGAGAGGGGAGACAAGAACTGGAGTGGGAGGGTGAGAGGAGACAAGAACTGGAGTGGGTGAGAGAGGGGACAAGAACAGAAGTGGGAGGGTGAGAAAGGGGACAAGAACTGGAGTGGGAGGGGAGACAATAACTGGAATGGGAGGGTGAGAGAGGAGACAAGAACTGGAGTGGGAGGGTGAGAGAGGAGACAAGAACTGGAGTGGGAGGGTGAGAGGGGAGACAAGAACTGGAGTGGGAGGGTGAGAGGGGAGACAAGAACTGGAGTGGGAGGGTGAGAGGGGAGACAAGAACTGGAGTGGGAGGGTGAGAGGGGAGACAAGAATTGGAGTGGGAGGGTGAGAGAGGAGACAAGAACTGGAGTGGGAGGGTGAGAGGGGAGACAAGAACTGGAGGGTGAGAGAGGAGACAAGAACTGGAGTGGGAGGGTGAGAGAGGAGACAAGAACTGGAGTGAGAGGGGAGACAAGAACTGGAGTGGGAGGGTGAGAGGGTAGACAATAACTGGAGTGAGAGGGGAGACAAAAACTGGAGTGGGAGGGTGAGAGAGGAGACAAGAACTGGAGTGAGAGGGGAGACAAGAACTGGAGTGGGAGGGTGAGAGGGGAGACAAGAACTGGAGTGGGAGGGTGAGAGAGGAGACAAGAACTGGAGTGGGAGGGTGAGAGAGGAGACAATAACTGGGGTGAGTGGGTGAGAGAGGGGACAAGAACAGAAGTGGGAGGGTGAGAGAGGAGACAAGAACTGGAGTGGGAGGGTGAGAGAGAACTGGAGTGGGAGGGTGAGAGAGAACTGGAGTGGGAGGGTGAGAGAGAACTGGAGTGGGAGGGTGAGAGAGAACTGGAGTGGGAGGGTGAAAGAGAACTGGAGTGGGAGGGTGAAAGAGAACTGGAGTGGGAGGGTGAAAGAGAACTGGAGTGGGAGGGTGAAAGAGAACTGGAGTGGGAGGGTGAAAGAGAACTGGAGTGGGAGGGTGAGAGGGGAGACCAGAACTGGAGTGGGAGGGTGAGAGGGGAGACCAGAACTGGAGTGGGAGGGTGAGAGGGGAGACCAGAACTGGAGTGGGAGGGTGAGAGGGGAGACCAGAACTGGAATGGGAGGGTGAGAGGGGAGACAAGAACAGAAGTGGGAGGGTGAGAAAGGGGACAAGAACTGGAGTGGGAGGGGAGACAAGAACTGGAATGGGAGGGTGAGAGAGGAGACAAGAACTGGAGTGAGAGGGGAGACAAGAACTGGAGTGGGAGGGTGAGAGGGGAGACAAGAACTGGAGTGGGAGGGTGAGATGGGAGACAAGAACTGGAGTGGGAGGGTGAGAGGGGAGACAAGAACTGGAGTGGGAGGGTGAGAGGGGAGACAAGAGCTGGAGTGGGAGGGTTAGAGAAGAAACAAGAACTGGAGTGGGAGGGTGAGAGAGGAGACAAGAACTGGAGTGGGAGGGTGAGAGAGGAGACAGGAACTGGATTGGGAGGGTTAGAGAAGAAACAAGAACTGGAGTGGGAGGGTGAGAGAGGAGACAAGAACTGGAGTGGGAGGGTTAGAGAAGAAACAAGAACTGGAGTGGGAGGTTGAGAGAAGAAACAAGAACTGGAGTGGGAGGTTGAGAGAGGAGACAAGAACTGGAGTGGGAGGGTGAGAGGGGAGACAAGAACTGTAGTGGGAGGGTGAGAGAGAACTGGAGTGGGAGGGTGAGAGAGAACTGGAGTGGGAGGGTGAGAGAGAACTGGAGTGGGAGGGTGAGAGAGAACTGGAGTGGCAGGGTGAGAGAGAACTGGAGTGGGAGGGTGAGAGAGAACTGGAGTGGGAGGGTGAAAAATAACTGGAGTGGGAGGGTGAAAAAGAACTGGAGTGGGAGGGTGAAAGAGAACTGGAGTGGGAGGGTGAAAGAGAACTGGAGTGGGAGGGTGAAAGAGAACTGGAGTGGGAGGGTGAAAGAGAACTGGAGTGGGAGGGTGAAAGAGAACTGGAGTGGGAGGGTGAGAGGGAGACCAGAACTGGAGTGGGAGGGTGAGAGGGGAGACCAGAACTGGAGTGGGAGGGTGAGAGGGGAGACCAGAACTGGAGTGGGAGGGTGAGAGGGGAGACAAGAACTGGAGTGGGAGGGTGAGAGAGAACTGGAGTGGGAGGGTGAGAGAGAACTGGAGTGGGAGGGTGAGAGAGAACTGGAGTGGGAGGGTGAGAGAGAACTGGAGTGGGAGGGTGAGAGAGAACTGGAGTGGCAGGGTGAGAGAGAACTGGAGTGGGAGGGTGAGAGAGAACTGGAGTGGCAGGGTGAGAGAGAACTGGTGTGGGAGGGTGAAAAATAACTGGAGTGGGAGGGTGAAAAAGAACTGGAGTGGGAGGGTGAAAGAGAACTGGAGTGGGAGGGTGAAAGAGAACTGGAGTGGGAGGGTGAAAGAGAACTGGAGTGGGAGGGTGAAAGAGAACTGGAGTGGGAGGGTGAGAGGGGAGACCAGAACTGGAGTGGGAGGGTGAGAGGGGAGACCAGAACTGGAGTGGGAGGGTGAGAGGGGAGACCAGAACTGGAGTGGGAGGGTGAGAGGGGAGACCAGAACTGGAGTGGGAGGGTGAGAGGGGAGACCAGAACTGGAGTGGGAGGGTGAGAGGGGAGACCAGAACTGGAGTGGGAGGGTGAGAGGGGAGACCAGAACTGGAGTGGGAGGGTGAGAGGGGAGACCAGAACTGGAGTGGGAGGGTGAGAGGGGAGACAAGAACTGGAGTGGGAGGGTGAGAGGGGAGACAAGAACTGGAGTGGGAGGGTGAGAGGGGAGACAAGAACTGGAGTGGGAGGGTGAGAGGGGAGACAATAACTGGAGTGGGAGGGTGAGAGGGGAGACAATAACTGGAGTGGGAGGGTGAGAGGGGAGACAAGAACTGGAGTGGGAGGGTGAGAGGGGAGACAAGAACTGGAGTGGGAGGGTGAGAGGGGAGACAAGAACTGGAGTGGGTGAGAGAGGGGACAAGAACAGAAGTGGGAGGGTGAGAAAGGGGACAAGAACTGGAGTGGGAGGGGAGACAATAACTGGAATGGGAGGGTGAGAGAGGAGACAAGAACTGGAGTGGGAGGGTGAGAGAGGAGACAAGAACTGGAGTGGGAGGGTGAGAGGGGAGACAAGAATTGGAGTGGGAGGGTGAGAGAGGAGACAAGAACTGGAGGGTGAGAGAGGAGACAAGAACTGGAGTGGGAGGGTTAGAGAAGAAACAAGAACTGGAGTGGGAGGGTGAGAGAAGAAACAAGAACTGGAGTGAGTGGGTGAGAGAGGAGACAAGAACTGGAGTGAGTGGGTGAGAGAGGAGACAAGAACTGGGGTGAGTGGGTGAGAGTGGGGACAAGAACAGAAGTGGGAGGGTGAGAGAGGAGACAAGAACTGGAGTGGGAGGGTGAGAGGGGAGACAAGAACTGGAGTGGGAGGGTGAGAGGGGGAGACAAGAACTGGAGTGGGAGGGTGAAAGAGAACTGGAGTGGGAGGGTGAGAGAGAACTGGAGTGGGAGGGTGAAAGAGAACTGGAGTGGGAGGGTGAGAGAGACCTGGAGTGGGAGGGTGAGAGAGAACTGGAGTGGGAGGGTGAAAGAGAACTGGAGTGGGAGGGTGAGAGAGACCTGGAGTGGGAGGGTGAAAAAGAACTGGAGTGGGAGGGTGAGAGGGGAGACAAGAACTGGAGTGGGAGTGTGAGAGGGGAGACAAGAACTGGAGTGGGAGGGTGAGAGAGGAGACGAACTGGAGTGGGACGTTGAGAGAGGAGACAAGAACTGGAGTGGGAGGGTGAGAGAGAGACAAGAATTGGAGTGGGAGGTGAGAGGGAGACAAGAATTGGAGTGGGAGGGTTAGAGGGGAGACAAGAACTGGAGTGGAATGGTGAGAGGCGAGACAAGAATTGGAGTGGGAGGGTGAGAGAGGAGACAAGAACTGGAGGGTGAGAGAGGAGACAAGAACTGGAGTGGGAGGGTTAGAGAAGAAACAAGAACTGGAGTGGGAGGGTGAGAGAGGAGACAAGAACTGGAGTGGGAGGGTGAGAGGGTAGACAAGAATTGGAGTGGGAGGGTGAGAGGGGAGACAAGAACTGGAGTGGGAGGGTTAGAGAAGAAACAAGAACTGGAGTGGGAGGGTGAGAGAGGAGACAAGAACTGGAGTGGGAGGGTGAGAGAGGAGACAAGAACTGGAGTGGGAGGGTGAGAGAGGAGACAAGAACTGGAGTGGGAGGGTTAGAGAAGAAACAAGAACTGGAGTGGGAGGGTGAGAGAAGAAACAAGAACTGGAGTGAGTGGGTGAGAGAGGAGACAAGAACTGGAGTGAGTGGGTGAGAGAGGAGACAAGAACTGGGGTGAGTGGGTGAGAGTGGGGACAAGAACAGAAGTGGGAGGGTGAGAGAGGAGACAAGAACTGGAGTGGGAGGGTGAGAGGGGAGACAAGAACTGGAGTGGGAGGGTGAGAGGGGAGACAAGAACTGGAGTGGGAGGGTGAAAGAGAACTGGAGTGGGAGGGTGAGAGAGAACTGGAGTGGGAGGGTGAAAGAGAACTGGAGTGGGAGGGTGAGAGAGACCTGGAGTGGGAGGGTGAGAGAGAACTGGAGTGGGAGGGTGAAAGAGAACTGGAGTGGGAGGGTGAGAGAGACCTGGAGTGGGAGGGTGAAAAAGAACTGGAGTGGGAGGGTGAGAGGGGAGACAAGAACTGGAGTGGGAGTGTGAGAGGGGAGACAAGAACTGGAGTGGGAGGGTGAGAGAGGAGACGAACTGGAGTGGGACGTTGAGAGAGGAGACAAGAACTGGAGTGGGAGGGTGAGAGAGGAGACAAGAATTGGAGTGGGAGGGTGAGAGGGGAGACAAGAATTGGAGTGGGAGGGTTAGAGGGGAGACAAGAACTGGAGTGGAATGGTGAGAGGCGAGACAAGAATTGGAGTGGGAGGGTGAGAGAGGAGACAAGAACTGGAGGGTGAGAGAGGAGACAAGAACTGGAGTGGGAGGGTTAGAGAAGAAACAAGAACTGGAGTGGGAGGGTGAGAGAGGAGACAAGAACTGGAGTGGGAGGGTGAGAGGGTAGACAAGAATTGGAGTGGGAGGGTGAGAGGGGAGACAAGAACTGGAGTGGGAGGGTTAGAGAAGAAACAAGAACTGGAGTGGGAGGGTGAGAGGAGACAAGAACTGGAGTGGGAGGGTGAGAGAGGAGACAAGAACTGGAGTGGGAGGGTGAGAGAGGAGACAAGAACTGGAGTGGGAGTGTGAGAGGGGAGACAAGAACTGGGTTGAGAGAGAACTGGAGTGGGAGGGTGAAAGAGAACTGGAGTGGGAGGGTGAAAGAGAACTGGAGTGGGAGGGTGAGAGAGAACTGGAGTGGGAGGGTGAGAGAGAACTGGAGTGGGAGGGTGAGAGAGAACTGGAGTGGGAGGGTGAGAGAGAACTGGGAGTGGGAGGGTGAGAGAGAACTGGAGTGGGAGGGTGAGAGAGAACTGGAGTGGGAGGGTGAGAGAGAACTGGAGTGGGAGGGTGAGAGAGAACTGGAGTGGGAGGTTGAGAGAGAACTGGAGTGGGAGGTTGAGAGAGAACTGGAGTGGGAGGGTGAAAGAGAACATGAGTGGGAGGGTGAAAGGGGAGACAAGAACTGGAGTGGGAGGGTGAGAGAGGAGACAAGAACTGGAGTGGGAGGGTGAGAGAGGAGACAAGAACTGGAGTGGGAGGGTGAGAGAGAGACAAGAACTGGAGTGGGAGGGTGAGAGAGGAGACAAGAACTGGAGTGGGAGCGTGAGAGGGGAGACAAGAACGGGATTGGGAGCGTGAGAGGGGAGACAAGAACTGGAGTGGGAGAGTGAGAGAGGAGACAAGAACTGGAGTGGGAGGGTGAGAGAGGAGACAAGAACTGGAGTGGGAGGTTGAGAGAGGAGACAAGAACTGGAGTGGGAGGGTGAGAGAGGAGACAAGAACTGGAGTGGGAGGGTGAGAGAGGAGACTAGAACTGGAGTGGGAGGGTGAGAGAGGAGACTAGAACTGGGGTGAGAGGGGAGACAAGAACTGGAGTGGGAGGGTGAGAGGGGAGACAAGAACTGGAGTGGGTGAGAGAGGGGACAAGAACAGAAGTGGGAGGGTGAGAGAGGAGACAAGAACTGGAGTGGGAGGGTGAGAGAAGAAACAAGAACTGGAGTGGGAGGGTGAGAAAGGAGACTAGAACTGGAGTGGGTGGGTCAGAGGGGAGACAAGAACTGGAGTGGGAGGGTGAGAGAAGAAACAAGAACTGGAGTGGGAGGGTGAGAAAGGAGACTAGAACTGGAGTGGGTGGGTCAGAGGGGAGACAAGAACTGGAGTGGGAGGGTGAGAGG
>NW_027011766.1:0-22314 GCF_036934945.1 Oncorhynchus masou masou | reverse complement strand
GACCTGCTGGGAGCTCTGTCTGTCCCTCACCACTTCCCTCCCCCTGACCTGCTGGGAGCTCTGTCTGTCCCTCACCACTTCCTCCCCCCTGACCTGCTGGGAGCTCTGTCTGTCCCTCACCACTTCCCTCCCCCCTGACCTGCTGGGAGCTCTGTCTGTCCCTCACCACTCCCCCCCTGACCTGCTGGGAGCTCTGTCTGTCCCTCACCACTTCCCCCCCTGACTGGGTGCATATC
Source organism: Oncorhynchus masou masou (assembly GCF_036934945.1). NCBI lineage: Eukaryota > Metazoa > Chordata > Actinopteri > Salmoniformes > Salmonidae > Oncorhynchus > Oncorhynchus masou. The sequence goes on along the minus strand of NW_027011766.1, from coordinate 22,078 downwards.
TCACTGTCTGGTGGGAAGCTGAGGCTACTGATTGCTAATCGAACTCCCGGCCTACTGATTGAGTATCAATAATTAGCGTACTGATTTAGTGAATCAGTGTTTGTAAACCCTTTGTGGGACCGGGGCCTGTTGTGACGGACTGGGTCAGAGACCTCGTGGGACCGAGGCCTTCTGAAACCGGGCCTCGATCATCCATCTGACCAGTGGTGCCTGACACTTACAGGTCCAATTGATACCAGCGGAGACGCAACGTACGGGGTGAAACTGGCCCAGATCAACGGATAAAGAGGGCCAATGTGTGACACTTTTTTCACGATCAAGTGTTGACATCTCTGGAATCAGATTTACTATTGACATGATTTGAGTGATAAGGAAACCGTTACAAACGCATCCGAATAATGTGAATCTCTTCGGTGTCTTTTCCCCTTCTTAGGTGCTGACCTCTGGAGCAGGAAGGGAGGTTTTCAGGACAGCCCTGACTGTCAGAAGTCGAGGTAATGAACGAGTTGACTGGGGACTTACATACCTTAAGGAACATTTCACAATCACCGTATAGTTAGTGAAAAGTCCCTATTGGAACTGCAATGGTCCCTTACTAGACGATCCGAAAACATTTTAGAAATTCGGGGTGGCTGTCGGGGCGGAAATGGTAGGGCCAGACCTACAGAAGTCATCAAATGAACTTTGTCGGACATTCGGTTTACGTTTAATAAAATAAACAAATTTTAGCCCATTTTTGCGCAATGCCGAAATATCCCACAAGAGGGCAGCAAGCAATTGGTATTGCTATTGGACAAAACATCGAATCACTGGATTACGCAGCATCTCGGAACCGAAAATATTTTGAAGCCGAAACTTGGTGAGCGAGGTTTGCATTATGGGAAGATGGCCCCGAACAAGATGGCCTAGGCCTCAACGGTTTTTGAGTTATGGCCATATTTCTGGATTAAAGGTCCAAATGAAAATAGAGAAAAGATTTTTTCACTTCACGTCAAAGTCAAGGAGCCTCGGTGTCAATAAAAAATCGGCCATTTATCTATCGTCATTTACGAAATCGTACGTTGACCAGATCGTGATGTTCAGATATAGGTGTTTTTTTTCAACGGTTACAGATCCAGTTGCAGGGTGTTCATACGAGTATTTTTAAAATGTGCTGCGGAGCTCTGCGACATTTCTGTGATTTTCTATGATTTTCTGAAATAACACACACTCACTAAACCCTCCGTAAATAACTCAGTTCTTAACGAAAGACTTAAAACTCAGGATTCTGTAAAGGCATACCCCAATGAGGATATGAGTTTATTTATAGCTTCCTGTGCCAACCGAAGTGCCATAGTGGTGTCTCAGGGCTGTTTGGAAGGGTTAAAAAATCAGATCTGTCCAAAACTTCATATGTGTGATTAGACAACCCCCATGAACTGTAAATCAGTCATTTTTCCCATAAAATTCAAAGGAAAAATAAATCACACAGATACACAACTTGGATGGTGGAACTGTATTGGGGTGTGCAGGAGACTGACAGTGCCTCCAATAGTTAGCTTTGTTCGAGCTAAAAAAGAACCGTCAGACCTAGAGTTCCGAAACTTTAGAATCCTGTTCTAGACCTCAGGTAGATAGTGCGTGGTGAGTTACGGCGCTCTAGAATGTTCTCGGACCGAGAAACAGCGTCGAACATTTGCAATGACTTCAATTCATTTTGACCATTACGAAAATGGCGACATTTAGAAATGTCCCAGAGACACAAGACTAGGTGCATTGTGACCGTCTCGGCCCATAGAGACAGAACCCAACATCTCGGTCCGATAGCTCATTCAAGGACCCCGTAGCAAGGCATTGAAAAAAGTGGATTTTCAGCACCAATTAGGCTTTTACTCGGACACCAAATGACCTATCGGGCCGAAACTCGGGATTCGGGGTCGCCTCACATAGGACTACACATAATGTCCGAACTGGCCCCGCAGCTAGAAAGTAACTATGTGTTTTATGGTTTTTTAATGTTTTGTACCGAAGGCCTTGTGAATTTTGGGCCAGCTCTGAAGTATGTTATACTTGGCTCCTAAATGAGTTGGGAAAAGTGGGTTTGGTGTCAGTTTGTATCAGTTTGGTGTCAGAATGATATCAAATTGATGATGGACGGTGACTTGCAGGTGACTCTTGTCCATTAGCAATATGTTTAAGTGGTGAGGTACCATCACCAAAAAGCGACATTCTGAAATCAACCCAAACGAGCCATGGAGAGGTACCAGTATCACTGCCCAGCCATCCCGAGGTCATCGGGCCAGTCAATTTGGCATTCCTGCAAAATTTTATGGCATGACAAATTGTGATGGTGACTGCCCAGTTAACCATATGGCAAATGCACAGTGACTTTAAAGAGTGAGGTACCATCACCAAATGGACATTCTGGAATCAACCCTAACGAGCCATGGAGAGGTACCATAATCACTGCCCAGACATCCCGAGGTCATCGGGCCAGTCAATTTGGCATTCCTGCAAAAATTTTCAGTGACTTTGCAAAAGTAAGGAACATTTGCAATATGTTTTAACAGTGAGGTACCATCACCAAAAGCGACATTCTGGAATCAACCCTAACGAGCGATGGAGAGGTACCAGTATCACTGCCCAGCCATCCTGAGGTCATCGGGCCAGTCAATTTGGCATTCCTGCAAAAATTTTCAGTGACTTTGCAAAAGTAAGGAACATTTGCAATATGTTTTAACAGTGAGGTACCATCACCAAAAGCGACATTCTGAAATCAACCCAAACGAGCCATGGAGAGGTACCAGTATCACTGCCCAGCCATCCTGAGGTCATCGGGCCAGTCAATTTGGCATTCCTGCATGATTTTTATAGCATGACAAATTGGTGATGGTGACTGTTAACATAAATGCACAGTGACTTTGAAAGAGTGAAAATCACCAAATGGACATTCTGAAATCAGCCCAAACGAGCGATGGAGAGGTACCAGTATCACTGCCCAGCCATCCCGAGGTCATCGGGCCAGTCAATTTGGCATTCCTGCAAGAATTTTTGTGACTTTGCAAAAAGTAAGGAACATTTGCAATATGTTTGCAAAAGTGAGGTACCATCACCAAATGGACATTCTGAAATCAACCCAAACGAGCGATGGAGAGGTACCAGTATCACTGCCCAGCCATCCTGAGGTCATCGGGCCAGTCAATTTGGCATTCCTGCACAAATTTTCAGTGACTTTGCAAAAGTAAGGAACATTTGCAATATGTTTTAACAGTGAGGTACCATCACCAAAAGCGACATTCTGAAATCAACCCAAACGAGCCATGGAGAGGTACCAGTATCACTGCCCAGACATCCCTGTGTCATCGGGCCAGTCAATTTGGCATTCCTGCATGATTTTTATGGCATGACAAATTGGTGATGGTGACTGCCCAGTTAACCATATGGCAAATGCACAGTGACTTTGCAAAAGTGAGAAAACATGACCAAATGGACATTCTGAAATCAACACAAACAATGGCATGACCATAGTGTCCAGACTGTGCCGAGTCCAACGAGGTGCCCCGCTTGACCGTAGCTCGCTCGGTCTGAGCGCGCGACCATGAGAAAAATAGGCCCAATATGAAGCCTTCACCAGTACGTCATTTGATTTTGGGTGACAGCGGCGGAACCGTTAGGTTTAGAAAGACAATTCAACCACAGGACTGTTCCTAAGGTCCTCCTGATCTGTCCAAGCCTATCCTTGACCGTGTGACATTAACCCTTCACAGTCAAAAGAAGATGTTTACATAAAAACAGTGTTCATTGACTTCTCTCCCATAGGAATATATTGGCTGCTCCACTAAATACAACCTGGAGTCTATATGAGTTATGAATGTTGTATGAACCTGTCTTTGGTACCAGTCCATCAGACCACTATAAGGTCTACCTGTGTCGATTCTAAGCTTCCTGGACCAACCGGAAGTGGTCCAAATCGCCCTAAAAGTGTATACCCATACACTGCCTGCAATTTGATGGACATAGTGCATTGAACCCTGTGTAAATCAGTCAGTTTTCATGGTAAAGACTTAAAACTCAGGATTCTCTAATGGAATAGCCCAATGAGGATGTATGTTGAGTTACAGCTTCCTGTGCCAACCGGAAGTGCCATAATTGGTGTCTCATGGGCTGTTTGGAGGGGTTAAAAATATCAGATCTTTCCAAAACTTCATATATATGATTAGGCAACCCCCATGAACTGTAAATCAGTCATTTTTCCCATAAAAATTCAAAGGAAAACTAAATCACACAGATACACAACATGGATGGAGGGACGTATCATTGGGGTGCGTAGAGACTGACAGTGCCTCCAATAGTTAGCTTTGAATGATATCAAATTGACTGATGGACGGTGACTTGCAGGTGACTCTTGTCCATTAGCAATATGTTTAAGCGGTGAGGTACCATCACCAAAAAGCGACATTCTGAAATCAACCCAAACGAGCGATGGAGAGGTACCAGAATCACTGCCCAGCCATCCCGAGTTCATCGGGCCAGTCAATTTGGCATTCCTGCACGATTTTTATAGCATGACAAATTGGTGATGGTGAATGCCCAGTTAACCATATGGCAAATGCACAGTGACTTTGCAAAAGTGAGAAAACATAAACAAATGGACATGATGATGAAATCAACACCACAGTGATTGAAAGGAACAACAATCACTGCCCGGCCATCCCGAGTTCATCAGGCCAGTCAATTTTGCATTTCTGAAGGATTTTGAGCATGTCAAATTTCTTATGACATTTGGCCCCCACAAAACATATGCCTTATGCACAAGCAAAAAAAAACAAAAACATTATAATAATAAAATATGACTAAAGTATGTTGATACAGTTCTTATACGTGTGTAACTGACACAAAATTCGAAAAAATTTCGAAAAACGGTCCAGAAAGCACTTTTTTAGGGGTGTGTGAAGTTTTTATGAAATTTAATAATTTTTGACTTTTGACTTCTGACTTCCTATGAAATCATATTGCAGATGGACAAAACACATGCAATATGCGCAAGTAAAAAAAAAAAAATTATGATAATAAAATATGACTAAAGTATGTTGATACAGTTCTTATACGTGTGTAACTGACACAAAATGCGAAAAAATTTCGAAAACGGTCCAGAAAGCACTTTTTAGGGGTGTGTGAAGTTTTTTATGAAATTTAAGAATTTTTGACTTTTGACTTCTGACTTCCTATGAAATCATATTGCAAATGGACAAAACATATGCAATATGCGCAAGTAAAAAAATTAAAAAAATTATGTTAATAAAATTGGACAAAAAGTATTTTCAGACAGTTCTTATACATGTGTAATTGTCAAAAAAGCGAAAGAATTTCGAAAAACGGTCCAGAAAGCACTTTTTAAGGGGTGATATTTTTTTCAAAAAATTCGTTTTTTTCAAAATTTGGCTTTGGATGTTGACTTGGAGTCCAATACCAATATGAAAAACCATGGTGGAGTGCAATCGCCACCTGTTGGATTTTTGAAGTGTTACAACTGGCAATACCCATATGGCAATAGAAGTAAACTTTGCATGAATCAACGCGCTGTGGTATTGGCCAATGTGTGCATGGTTTGGCCTATGCCAATAACTTGCCATTCATTTTTGTCCACTACGGGGGTGAAATCCCTTACATTTACACTGACAGGGCCTTCAGGGAGTATTCACACCCCTTGACTTCGTTAGTCTGAATTTAAAATGGATAAAATAGAGGTTTTATGTCAGTGTACCCCATAATGTCGGCGTAATTATGTTTTGAGGTTTTTTGTTGTTGAAATTCATAAAATAAATGAATTGCTTAAGTGACTTGGGTCAATAACTATTCAATCCTTTTGTTAAATAAGTTCAGGAGCAAAAATATTCTCACTATGTGCGATTATAGTGTTTTTAACATAAAAAAAATAATCACCACCTCTCTGTACCCCGCTCATACAATTCTGTAAGGTCCCTCGGTTAAACAGTACATTTCAAACACCGATTCAACCACAAAGACCAGGAAGGTTTTCCAATTCAAAAAAGGTCACCTTTTGGTAGATGGGTATAAAATAAAAAGCAGACATTGAATAGCCTTTGAGCAAAGTGAAAGGTGAAGTTATTCATTACACTTTGGATGGTGTATCAATATACCCAGTCACTACAAAGATACAGGCGTCCTTCCTAACTCAGTTGCCGAAGAGGAAGGAAACTGCTCAGGGATTTCACCATGAGGCCAATGGTGACTTTAAAACAGTTAACAGTTAGTTACAGGTTAATGGCTGTGAAAGGAGAACTGAGGATGGATCAACATGGTTGTTACTCCACAATACTAACTTACAGTAAATGATGGAGTGAAGAGAAGGAAGTCTGTATAGAATAATCTAAAACAAACAACAAAAATGTGACGACAAATAATGAATTTATTGTCCTGAATACAAAGTTTTATGTTTGGGACACATCAGACTTCCGCTCTCCATATGTTCAAGCATAGAGGGGGCTGCGTCATGTTATGGGTATGCTTGTCATCAGCAAGGGCTTTTATTTTTTAAAATTTTATAATAAGAAACAGAATGGCGCTAAGCACAGGCAAAATCCGAGAGGGAAAACTGATCGTCTGCTTCCACCAGACCCTGGGAACAATGTTCCACATGACAAAAAACCTGAGGCCAAATGTAGACTGGAGTTGTACCTTTCCAAGACGGAATGTTCCGGACTAGCTTAAGGTTTTTGACTTAAATCAAATATATGGCAAGACTTAAATGATTGTCGAGCAATGATCAACAACCAGCTTGAATTTAAACAAAATATATATATATATATATATATATATATATATATATATATATATATATATATAGTGAAATCCAAGTGTGTAAATCTCTTAGACTCACAGCTGGATTCGCTGCCAAAGGTGACTCTAACATGAACTGACTCAGAGGTGTGAATACTTACGGAAATTAGATTTCTGCATTACATTTACAAACATTTCTAAAAACACTTTGGCCTTACGGTGTGTGTATCTATTTTGTCCATTTTGAATTCAGGCTGTAACACAACACAATGTGGAATAAGTCCAGGAGTATGACTACTTTGACTGAAGGTTTTCTTTGCAGTTTCCTGGCAGTTCCCGGATGTTACTCTACGGAAACTCAGTTACACTCTCACTTCCTCTTCTCTTTCTCACTTCCTGTTTCCCTCTGTGTAGAACATGATCTGCTTGTTTTGAAAACCCAGAAAGGAGAGCAGAGTTCTTTAATCAGGAAGGTAACAGTTAATGTCTGTCGCCAGGCTTTGTTGTTGGCTGGGGCTTGTGTTGGTTTATATTCAATTAGTCATTAAGCCATTTATGCATTTGCTTTGTAGATTAAATCAACTCGGACGATTGCTTGTTTGTCCTCGAATCTGCTGCTCATATATTTAACACAAATATAAACGCAAGGATTTTACGGATGTTAGTTCATATAAGGAAATCAAATGAATTAGGCCCCAATCGATGGATTTCACATGACTGGGAATACAGAGATGGTTTTGTTGGTCATAGACCTCATCGATAGCTGGAGACAGGACCTCTCCTGGTGACCCGGTCTGTCCCTGGTGACCCGGTCTGTCCCTGGTGACCCGGTCTGTCCCTGGTGACCCGGTCTGTCCCTGGTGACCCGGTCTGTCCCTGGTTTGACCCGGTCTGTCCCTGGTTTGACCCCGTCTGTCCCTGGTTTGACCCCGTCTGTCCCTGGTTTGACCCGGTCTGTCCCTGGTGACCCGGTCTGTCCCTGGTTTGACCCGGTCTGTCCCTGGTTTGACCCCGTCTGTCCCTGGTTTGACCCCGTCTGTTCCTGTAGCTGGCTGAGTGTCATAATGCAGTTCTTTCCCCTCAGCCTCACCAGGAGTCAGCGCTATGGTCTACCTGGTGAGTGTGTGTGTGTGTGCAGTGCTCTGAGGTTGACGCAACAACACTCCAGTATCTGGACCATCTTCCAAGCAGCTCTGTGATTCATTGACTCCTACCTAGTCAGTGTGTCCTGAATAGCTTGGAGCTGTGGTTTGACATCATTCAGAAGGCTCTATAGGGTCCTTGGTTTGCAGTGCTCTTTCACCCAGAAGGCTCTATTGGGTCCTTGGTTTGCAGTGCTCTGGATTCACCCAGAAGGCTCTATTGGGTGCTTGGTTTGAGTGCTCTCTGATTCACCCAGAAGGCTCTATTGGGTCCTTGGTTTGCAGTGCTCTCTGATTCACCCAGGGCTCTGTGGGTCCTTGGTTGCAGTGCTCTCTGTTCACCCAGAAGGCTCTATTGGGTGCTTGGTTTGCAGTGCTCTGATTCACCCAGGAAGGCATTGGGTCCTTGGTTGCAGTGCTCTCCTGATTCACCTGCTCTATTGGGTCCCTTGGTTTGCAGTGTCTCTGATTCAGAAGGCTCTATTGGGTCCTTGGTTGCAGTGCTCTCTGATTCAGAAGGCTCTATTGGGTCCTTGGTTTGTAGTGCTCTCTGTGAGATTCACCCAGAAGGCTCTATTGGGTCCTTGGTTTGCAGTGCTCTCTGATTCACCCAGAAGGCTCTATTGGGTCCTTGGTTTGCAGTGCTCTCTGATTCAGAAGGCTCTATTGGGCCTGCTTGGTTTGCAGTGCTCTCTGATTCAGAAGGCTCTATTGGGTCCTTGGTTTGCAGTGCTCTCTGATTCAGAAGGCTCTATTGGGTGCTTGGTTTGCAGTGCTCTCTGATTCAGAAGGCTCTATTGGGTGCTTGGTTTGCAGTGCTCTCTGATTCAGAAGGCTCTATTGGGTCCTTGGTTTGCAGTGCTCTCTGATTCAGAAGGCTCTATTGGGTGCTTGGTTTGCAGTGCTCTCTGATTCAGAAGGCTCTATTGGGTGCTTGGTTTGCAGTGCTCTCTGATTCAGAAGGCTCTATTGGGTGCTTGGTTTGCAGTGCTCTGATTAAATCATAAATTGAAGGATGATAAATGTGGTGAGATAAGTGAGCCCGATTTGGGGAAACATTTATTCTCACATTGGCTGATTGTTATTCTTCCCCCCTCTCTGTTAGGAGGATCGGCGTCGCCGATATCTGATGTAAGTCATAGGAACAAGATGGGGGAACACTGGCTCTTAAGGGTGTGTTGTGACTGAGTTTTGGGGGTGTGTGTGTGTGTGTGTGTGAAGGGTAATATTCTGGGATGTCCTCCAGCTCCAGGTGCCGTCCTCAGCACCTCCCTCTCCAGTTGGTCCTGGGACCTGAGGAAGAGGAGGAGGCAGGAGAAGTGGCAGGAGGAGCAGGAGCGCCTCCTACAGGTCAGGAAGACATACATGCCCACTTAGCCTGGAACCACACTGAGCAAATGCCCACTTAGCCTGGGAACCGCACTGAGCAAATGCCCACTTAGCCTGGGAACCGCACTGAGCAAATGCCCACTTAGCCTGGGAACCGCACTGAGCAAATGCCCACTTAGCCTGGGAACCGCACTGAGCAAATGCCCACTTAGCCTGGGGAACCGCACTGAGCAAATGCCCACTTAGCCTGGGAACCGCACTGAGCAAATGCCCACTTAGCCTGGGAACCGCACTGAGCAAATGCCCACTTAGCCTGGGAACCGCACTGAGCAAATGCCCACTTAGCCTGGGAACCGCACTGAGCAAATGCCCACTTAGCCTGGGAACCGCACTGAGCAAATGCCCACTTAGCCTGGGAACCGCACTGAGCAAATGCCCACTTAGCCTGGGAACCGCACTGAGCAAATGCCCACTTAGCCTGGGAACCGCACTGAGCAAATGCCCACTTAGCCTGGGAACCGCACTGAGCAAATGCCCACTTAGCCTGGGAACCGCACTGAGCAAATGCCCACTTAGCCTGGGAACCGCACTGAGCAAATGCCCACTTAGCCTGGGAACCGCACTGAGCAAATGCCCACTTAGCCTGGGAACCGCACTGAGCAAATGCCCACTTAGCCTGGGAACCGCACTGAGCAAATGCCCACTTAGCCTGGGAACCGCACTGAGCAAATGCCCACTTAGCCTGGGAACCGCACTGAGCAAATGCCCACTTAGCCTGGGAACCGCACTGAGCAAATGCCCACTTAGCCTGGGAACCGCACTGAGCAAATGCCCACTTAGGCCTGGGAACCGCACTGAGCAAATGCCCACTTAGCCTGGGAACCGCACTGAGCAAATGCCCACTTAGCCTGGGAACCGCACTGAGCAAATGCCCACTTAGCCTGGGAACCGCACTGAGCAAATGCCCACTTAGCCTGGGAACCGCACTGAGCAAAATGCCCACTTAGCCTGGGAACCGCACTGAGCAAATGCCCACTTAGCCTGGGAACCGCACTGAGCAAATGCCCACTTAGCCTGGGAACCGCACTGAGCAAATGCCCACTTAGCCTGGGAACCGCACTGAGCAAATGCCCACTTAGCCTGGGAACCGCACTGAGCAAATGCCCACTTAGCCTGGGAACCGCACTGAGCAAATGCCCACTTAGCCTGGGAACCGCACTGAGCAAATGCCCACTTAGCCTGGGAACCGCACTGAGCAAATGCCCACTTAGCCTGGGAACCGCACTGAGCAAATGCCCACTTAGCCTGGGAACCGCACTGAGCAAATGCCCACTTAGCCTGGGAACCGCACTGAGCAAATGCCCACTTAGCCTGGGAACCGCACTGAGCAAATGCTGACTTCAATGTGGAACTGCTATCATTGGAACTGTTCATGCCTCATGCCTTGTGTGATGTTGTGCAGGAGAAGTACCGTCAGGACCAGGAGAGGCTGGATGCTGAGTGGCAGCAGGCCCAGGAGGAGGCAGGGGTGGAGGGATACAGGCAGGCTGAGGTGACCCCTGATCCTCTACCACCCAGATGCATCGTGGGATATGTAGTCCCTTGTGTCAAATCATCCACACCGAACATGGAGAGCTCAGGAGAGATGACCAATGGGATCGCTGGCCTTGCCAGTCCTCAGCCAGCCTTGAGCCAGCCCATGCCCCCTGTTGCCCATGTGGCATCCAATCAAAAGAAGGAAGTTGTTTTTGACGGGGAAAGAAGGGAGGAGCCTCTCCTCAAGAAGGGAGGAACCTGGAAGAGGAGACTGAAGTGGCAGAAGGAGATAATTGGTGAGGAAGACCACACTGGTTATTATTTAGTTCTGGTGATGTTTAAAGGTGTCCCTCTGCCCAGTGGCACTACGGCCCTGTTCAAGAGAATCAAATCCTTGATGCATTAGGGTTAATTGTGACTGACTTATCTACAAATAATGACTATTTTAAGGTGATTTGTGGACTAGTCAGTCACAACCTTGCTGGCTGCTGTCTAGAAATTGACTCTGCTGTGATTGTCCTCTCGCCTTCTCGCCCTGCCCTCTGCCCTCTCGCTCTGCCCTCTCGCTCTGCCCTCTCGCTCTGCCCTCTCGCTCTGCCCTCTCGCTCTGCCCTCTCGCTCTGCCCTCTCGCTCTGCCCTCTCGCTCTGCCCTCTCGCCCTGCCCTCTCACTCCAGGTCTGGGGACTCCTATGGTTTCACCCAGCTATCTATAGCTGACAGGTCAGTCAGTACTAGAGACTCCTATGGTTTCACCCAGCTGGGGGCTTGGGACTGCACCTTTGTGATAACAAACTGCTGTAAATGAATCGTGTGATATTTGTATGACTAGTTGTGCTCAGTGTTTGTATGTGTGAGTACTGCAGGGTGTGGTCTTGTATAACCTGACAGAGGTGTATGTGTGAGTACTGCAGGGTGTGGTCTTGTCTAACCTGACAGAGGTGTGTGTGAGTACTGCAGGGTGTGGTCTTGTATAACCTGACAGAGGTGTGTGTGTGTGTGAGAGTACTGCAGGGTGTGGTCTTGTATAACCTGACAGAGGTGTGTGTGAGTACTGCAGGGTGTGGTCTTGTATAACCTGACAGAGGTGTGTGTGTGTGTGTCTGAGTAGTGCAGGGTGTGGTCTTGTATAACCTGACAGAGGTGTGTGTGTGTGAGTACTGCAGGGTGTGGTCTTGTATAACCTGACAGAGGTGTGTGTGTGAGTACTGCAGGGTGTGGTCTTGTATAACCTGACAGAGGTGTGTGTGTGTGTGAGTACTGCAGGGTGTGGTCTTGTATAACCTGACAGAGGTGTGTGTGTGTGTGTGAGTACTGCAGGGTGTGGTCTTGTATAACCTGACAGACTTGTGTTTGTTGATTAGGATGAAATCCAAGTCCTCCCCATCGTTGGCGGGTTTCCACAGACAGGAGGTGAAAGGTCAGACTCTGCTGTTGACTGTCCCTCTGTTTAATGAGTGGCTCCCCATTCCAAACCCAGCCTTGATGTTGATGCACTTCACACCATGTTGGTCAAATCTAACCAGTCCTCATTTAGCTGAGGCCCAGGGAGACAGGGGGCGGGGTGGGTAATGACTCTAACCAGTCCTCTCATTTAGCTGAGGCCCAGGGAGACAGGGGTGGTAATGACTCTAACCAGTCCTCTCATTTAGCTGAGGCCCAGGGAGACAGGGGTGGGTAATGACTCTAACCAGTCCTCTCATTTAGCTGAGGCCCAGGGAGACAGGGGCGGGGTGGGTAATGACTCTAACCAGTCCTCTCATTTAGCTGAGGCCCAGGGAGACAGGGGTGGGTAATGACTCTAACCAGTCCTCTCATTTAGCTGAGGCCCAGGGAGACAGGGGTGGGGTGGGTAATGACTCTAACCGGTCCTCTCATTTAGCCGAGGCCCAGGGAGACAGGGGTGGGGTGGGTAATGACTCTAACCAGTCCTCTCATTTAGCTGAGGCCCAGGGAGACAGGGGTGGGTAATGACTCTAACCAGTCCTCTCATTTAGCTGAGGCCCAGGGAGACAGGGGTGGGGTGGGTAATGACTCTAACCGGTCCTCTCATTTAGCTGAGGCCCAGGGTAATGACTCCTCACCTTTCTGTATTGTGATAGAGGGGTTTGTTTTCACCTATTGGTCGTTGGAATAATATCGTTACCTCATTGGACAATGCTCAAATGACTGTCATTTTTATTGGTCTTTCTGTACGACCTATGATTGGTTATACCGTGGTGACTCTGCCCTCTGGTTGGTTATTAGGCGCTGCTAGGGAGGTGGCGAGGAGGAAGCCTCCTCAGAGCATGTCGTTAGTGGAGGCTGAGAGACAACAGATCCTGGAGGAGATGAGGAAGAGGACCGCTCTGCTGACCCGACAGCAGCTGGATATTTACAACGCTCCACCTCGGACAACAAACAGCCAACTAACCGCGAGGGCCGTTGAGGAGGTAGGAGGGGGGTGTCAACCCATTGGCGAGGGCGTAGGAGAGGGGGTGTCAACCCATTAACCGGCGAGGGCCAATGAGGAGGTAGGAGGGGGTTGACAACCCATTGGCACCAGCGAGGCCAATGAGGAGGTAGGGGGTTGTCTACCATTAACTGCGAGGCCAATGAGGAGGTAGGAGAGGGGGGTTGACAACCCATTACCGGCGAGGGCCAATGAGGAGGTAGGGGGGTTGTCTGCCCATTAGCTGCGAGGGCCAATGAGGAGGTAAGGGGGTTGTCTACCCATTAACCGGGGCGCCAATGAGGAGGTAGGGGGGTTGTCTACCCATTAACCGGCGAGGGCCAATGAGGAGGTAGGGGGGTTGTCTACCCATTAACCGGCGAGGGCCAATGAGGAGGTAGGGGGTTGTCTACCCATTAACCGGCGAGGGCCAAATGGAGGAGGTAGGAGGGGGTTGTCAACCCACACCGGCGAGGGCCAATGAGGAGGTAGGAGGGGGGTTGTCAACCCATTAACCGGCGAGGGCCAATGAGGAGGTAGGAGGGGGTTGTCAACCCATTAACCGGCGAGGGCCAATGAGGAGGTAGGAGGAGGGGGTTGTCAACCCATTAACCGGCGAGGGCCAATGAGGAGGTAGGGGAGGGGTTGTCAACCCATTACCGGCGGGGCCAATGAGGAGGTAGGAGGGGGTTGTCTACCCATTAACCGGCGAGGGCCAATGAGGAGGTAGGGGGTTGTCTACTCCATTAACCGGCGGGGCCAATGAGGAGGTAGGAGGGGGGTGTCAACCCATTAACCGGCGAGGGCCAATGAGGAGGTAGGGGGGTGTCAACCCATTAACCGGTGAGGGCCTGTGAGGAGGGGGGCCAACCCATTAACGGGTGAGGGCCAATGAGGAGGTAGGAGGGGGGTTGTCTACCCATTAACTGGCGAGGGCCAATGAGGAGGTAGGAGGGGGTTTGTCTACCCATTAACCGGCGAGGGGCCAATGAGGAGGTAGGAGGGGGGGTTTGTCTACCCATTAACCGGCGAGGGCCAATGAGGAGGTAGGAGGGGGGGGTTGTCAACCCATTAACCGGTGAGGGCCTGTGAGGAGGGGGGGGTGTCAACCCATTAACGGGTGAGGCCTGTGAGAGAGGGGGGTTGTCACCCATTAACGGGTGAGGGCCTGTGAGGAGGGGGGTTGTCACCCATTAACCGGTGAGGCCTGTGAGGAGGGGTGTCAACCCATTAACCGGCAAGGGCCTATGAGGAGGTAGGGAGGGGGTGCCATTTGGACCGTACCTCTCTCGTGACCTGTTATCTGACCTCTCCATCTGTCCTCTCGGCAGGTACGACTCTCTGGACAACCTTCCCTCTTCCACCACCCCTGCTCTAACCCCCAACGCCCCCACTCCTCCCTGGGTTTCTCCGCCCGTACCGCCCTCCTCCCGGCACAGCGTGGGTGTGGCCCTGGGGGTTACACCATCGGGACCCAGAAACACAGCCCTACCTGGCCCCGCCCCTTCAGCACATCTTCCCCCCCGCCCAAAACCGGAGAGGAACCCGCCACCGGCGAATCCCGACCCGTCTCACAGCAGCACCACCGGTAATGGACCAATCAGGACTTGTGTTGTATGTTTAAAATGTACAGTGCTTTTTGAAAGCGTTCAGAGCCCTTGGCTTTGTTACATTACAGCCTTGTTCAAAAATGGATTCAATCGTTTTTTCCCCCCTCATCAATCTACACACAATACCCCATAATGACATCACAATACCCCATAATGACATCACAATACCCCATAATGACATCACAATACCCCATAATGACATCACAATACCCCATAATGACAAACATTTTTTTCACGTTTTATTAAAGATTACACATCTACTTAAGTATTCAGACCCTTTAATCAGTACTTTGTTGAAGGCATCTTTGGCAGCGACTACAGCCTCGAGTCTTCTTGGGTATGATGAGAGAGCTGTCCCGAAGCCACTGCTGTGTTGTCTTGGCTGTGTGAACTTTCACTCGAGTCAGAGGTCCTGAGCACTTTGCTCTGTTCATCTTTCCCTCGATCCAGACTAGTCTCTCAGTCCCTGCCGTTGAAAAACATCCCCTAAGCATGATGCTTAGATAGCTGACCTGTGATGTCACTGGGGTCTTGTGATGTCACTGGGGTCTTGTGATGTCACTGGGGTCTTGTGATGTCACTGGGGTCTTGTGATGTCACTGGGGTCTTGTGATGTCACTGGGGTCTTGTGATGTCACTATGTGATGTTCTTGTGACGTCACTGGGGTCTTGTGATGTCACTATGGGGTCTTGATGTCATGTCTTGTGACGTCACTATGGGGTCTTGTGATGTCACTATGGGGTCCTGTGATGTCACTATGGGGTCTTGTGATGTCACTATGGGGTCTTGTGATGTCACTATGGGGTCTTGTGATGTCACTATGGGGTCCTGTGTTTAGATTGAGGAAGGAATCATGTTGGCAGGCTGTAATGTAACAAAATGTGGATGAAGTCAAGGGGTGTGAACACTTTCCAAATCCACCATCTGAGTTTCAGTGCTGTAGTCTCCTCATACAGTCTGCTCCCAGAGAGGAGAATGAGAGCATTCATAACGCGGATGAATGCATGATTAACAGTCTCTGGAACAGAGAAACGGGCTTCATACACATACAATAAGTCATCATAATACATTAGACACAAGGACTTTGTGAAAATAAAAACCCAGTTTCTGTTTTATCTTCCTGGTGAACTTGAAACCCATCGTCCAGCCGTATACAAGGCATTTGTAGGAGGACACCTTTTCAACGGCTGTTCCCAGACCTTGTGGATCCAGTCTGGTCCCTCTCATCCTGTTTGTTTCTTCCCTGTGTGTTCCTGTTCCCTCTCTCCCTCCAGAGTGCTGACTTCTCGTCAGGTGTGTTCAGTGTGTGTGTGTCCTATGGGCAGAGGGGCTGCCATGGTCATTGAGACCCTGAACCTCTGCTTCCACCTGGCCTGTTTTCAGGTGAGAGTCTGGGCTGGACCTCCATTCACCTGGTTGGAGGAGAGGTCCTCTACACAACTTGTCAGCACACTCAATCACCCTTCACAGCATGAGCTAATGAGCACTGTAGCAGACTGACTGGCTTCACCTGGGCTCTGTAGCAGGCTGACTGGCTTCACCTGGGCTCTGTAGCTGACTGACTGGCTTCACCTGGGCTCTGTAGCTGACTGACTGGCTTCACCTGGGCTCTGAAGCTGACTGACTGGCTTCACCTGGGCTCTGTAGCTGACTGACTGGCTTCACCTGGGCTCTGTAGCTGACTGACTGGCTTCACCTGGGCTCTGTAGCTGACTGACTGGCTTCACCTGGGCTCTGTAGCTGACTGACTGGCTTCACCTGGGCTCTGTAGCTGACTGACTGGCTTCACCTGGGCTCTGTAGCTGACTGACTGACTGGCTGGCTTCACGTGGGCTCTGTAGCAGGCTGACTGACTGGCTGGCTTCACCTGGGCTCTGTAGCAGGCTGACTGACTGGCTGGCTTCACCTGGGCTCTGTAGCAGGCTGACTGACTGGCTGGCTTCACCTGGGCTCTGTAGCAGACTGACTGACTGACTGGCTTCACCTGGGCTCTGTAGCAGACTGACTGACTGACTGGCTTCACCTGGGCTCTGTAGCAGGCTGACTGACTGGCTGGCTTCACCTGGGCTCTGTAGCAGGCTGACTGACTGGCTGGCTTCACCTGGGCTCTGTAGCAGGCTGACTGACTGGCTGGCTTCACCTGGGCTCTGTAGCAGGCTGACTGACTGGCTGGCTTCACCTGGGCTCTGTAGCAGGCTGACTGACTGGCTGGCTTCACCTGGGCTCTGTAGCAGGCTGACTGACTGGCTGGCTTCACCTGGGCTCTGTAGCAGGCTGACTGACTGGCTGGCTTCACCTGGGCTCTGTAGCAGGCTGACTGACTGGCTGGCTTCACCTGGGCTCTGTAGCAGGCTGACTGACTGGCTTCACCTGGGCTCTGTAGCAGGCTGACTGACTGGCTTCACCTGGGCTCTGTAGCAGGCTGACTGACTGGCTTCACCTGGGCTCTGTAGCAGACTGACTGACTGGCTTCACCTGGGCTCTGTAGCAGACTGACTGACTGGCTTCACCTGAGCTCTGTAGCAGACTGACTGACTGGCTTCACCTGGGCTCTGTAGCAGACTTGACTGGCTTCACCTGGGCTCTGTAGCAGACTGACTGACTGGCTTCACCTGGGCTCTGTAGCAGACTGACTGACTGGCTTCACCTGGGCTCTGTAGCAGACTGACTGACTGGCTTCACCTGGGCTCTGTAGCAGACTGACTGACTGGCTTCACCTGGGCTCTGTAGCAGACTGACTGACTGGCTTCACCTGGGCTCTGTAGCAGACTGACTGACTGACTGGCTTCACCTGGGCTCTGTAGCAGACTGACTGACTGACTGGCTTCACCTGGGCTCTGTAGCAGACTGACTGACTGACTGGCTTCACCTGGGCTCTGTAGCAGACTGACTGACTGGCTGGCTTCACCTGGGCTCTGTAGCAGGCTGGCTTCACCTGGGCTCTGTAGCAGACTGACTGACTGGCTTCACCTGGGCTCTGTAGCAGACTGACTGACTGGCTTCACCTGGGCTCTGTAGCAGACTGACTGACTGGCTTCACTCTGGGCTCTGTAGCAGACTGACTGGACTGGCTTCACCTGGGCTCTGCCAGCAGACTGACTGACCGGTTTACCTGGGCTCTGTAGCAGACTGACTGACTGGCTTCACCTGGGCTCTGTAGCAGACTGACTGACTGGCTTCACCTGGGCTCTGTAGCAGACTGACTGGGCCTTCACCTGGGCTCTGTAGCAGACTGACTGACCGGCTTCACCTGGGCTCTGTAGCAGACTGACTGACTGACTGGCTTCACCTGGGCTCTGTAGCAGACTGACTGACTGACTGGCTTCACCTGGGCTCTGTAGCAGACTGACTGACTGACTGGCTTCACCTGGGCTCTGTAGCAGACTGACTGACTGACTGGCTTCACCTGGGCTCTGTAGCAGACTGACTGACTGGCTGGCTTCACCTGGGCTCTGTAGCAGGCTGGCTTCACCTGGGCTCTGTAGCAGGCTGGCTTCACCTGGGCTCTGTAGCAGACTGACTGGCTTCACCTGGGCTCTGTAGCAGGCTGGCTTCACCTGGGCTCTGTAGCAGACTGACTGACTGACTGGCTTCACCTGGGCTCTGTAGCAGGCTGGCTGACTGACTGGCTTCACCTGGGCTCTGTAGCAGACTGGCTGACTGACTGGCTTCACCTGGGCTCTGTAGCAGGCTGACTGACTGGCTTCACCTGGGCTCTGTAGCAGGCTGACTGACTGGCTTCCCCACACGGTGGAGAGTTAGCATATGGTGGTAGGGCTGGTAATGCTAACTCTCTCTCTCCCCACGCGGTGGTTGGGCTGGTAATGCTAGCAGCTCTCCCACGCGGTGGTAGGGCTGGTAATGCTAACGCTCTCTCTCCCCATGCGGTGGTAGGGCTGGTAATGCTAACACTCTCTCTCCCCACGCGGTGGTAGGGCTGGTAATGCTAACTCTCTCTCTCTCTCCCCACGCGGTGGTAGGGTTGGTAATGCTAACTCTCTCTCTCCCCACGCGGTGGTAGGGCTGGTAATGCTAACTCTCTCTCTCTCCACGCGGCGGTAGGGCTTGTAATGCTAACTCTCTCTTCCCGCGGCGGTAGGGCTGGTAATGCTAACTCTCTCTCCCACGGCGGTAGGGCTGGTAATGCTAACTCTCTCCCCACGGCGGTAGGGGCTGGTAATGCTAACTCTACCCACGCGGTAGGGCTGGTAATGCTAACTCTCTCCCCACGCGGTGGTAGGGCTGTAATGCTAACTCTCTCTCCCCACACACGGTGGTAGGGCTGAAGTAATGCTAACTCTCTCTCCCCACACGGCGGTAGGAGCTGGTAATGCTAACTCTCTCTTCCCACGGTAGGGCTGGTAATGCTAACTCTCTCTCCCCACACGGTGGTAGGGCTTGTAATGCTAACTCTCTCTCTTCCCGCGGTGGTAGGGCTTGTAATGCTAACTCTCTCTCCCCACGCTGTGGTAGGGCTGGTAATGCTAACGCTCTCTCTCCCCACATGGTGGTAGGGCTGGTAATGCTAACTCTCTCTCCTCACGTGGCGGTAGGGCTGGTAATGCTAACTCTCTCCCCACGCGGCGGTAGGGCTGGTAATGCTAACTCTCGCCACGGTGGTAGGGCTGGTAATGCTAACTCTCTCTCCCCACACGGTGGTAGGGCTGGTAATGCTAACTCTCTCTCCACGCGGCGGTAGGGGCTAGTATGCTAACTCTCTCTCTCCCACGGGCGGTAGGGCTGGTAATGCTAACTCTCTCTCTCCCACGCGGCGTAGGGCTGGTAATGCTAACTCTCTCTCCCCATGCGGTGGTAGGGCTGGTAATGCTAACTGCTCTCTCCTCACACGGTTGTAGGGCTGGTAATGCTAATTTCTCCCACACGGTGGTAGGGCTGGTAATGCTAACTCGCCACGGTGGTAGGGCTGGTAATGCTAACTCTCTCTCCCACACGGTGGTAGGGGCTGGTAATGCTAACTCTCTCTCTCTCTCTCCCCACGGTGGTAGGGCTGGCAATGCTAACTCTCTCTCCTCTACACGGTGGTAGGGCTGGTAATGCTAACTCTCTCTCTCTCTCTCCCCACACGGTAGTAGGGCTGGTAATGCTAACTCTCCCTCCCCACACGGCGGTAGGGCTGGTAATGCTAACTCTCGCCCGGTGGTAGGGCTGGTAATCACTGGTTGAATGACGCTAATCATTGTTTTAGTTGATTCTCCTGATTTCAGTCCATCTTCTCCTCTCCCCAGTGTGTGGACTGCAGGTGCTCGACAGGAGGGTCAGAGGTCAGAGCCCAGATCAGAATCCGTAACGGGAAGCCTTACTGTGACCCCTGCTACATCCGACTCAAGTGTAAGTCATTCATAAAGGAGTCGATAGAATCCCCCCCAATGTATCCAGGTCGTTCTCTACTGGTCCACCTGCTCTGTCGCTGCACCTTTTTAATGAGAACATACCTGACATGAACATGATGAGAAGACATTTTGGAAGTTCTGTCCTGGTACTATGTCATTAGATGATGTGTCATTACTACATCACATGTTTATTACATCAGATGTTCTCTTATCAACCTTTCAGCACACCTTACCTCCTGTGACAGAATGCATTGCAGCAGATTGAGGAAGAAGGCGACAGCAGCGACAACATCAACCGTAAACACGACGGTGGAGATCTCGGCGGCGACCTCGTGTTGACCCGCGATGTTAGACCTGGTTGACCTTTCTTTCGAACAATGTACCCGATTTATACTATTGGATGTGACTCAAACGGCTTCCTATTCCCTTCATAGTGCACTACTACCCATAGGGCTCTGGTCAAAAGTAGTGCACTACTACCCATAGGGCTCTGGTCAAAAGTAGTGCACTATGTAGGGAATATGGGGCCGTTTGGGACATGTCTCTAAGAATCAGTTTTGGTGTTCTTCCTAGTTAATGAACTACTGTACATGGTAACATACCTTATGTCTCTGACTAAGAATCAGTTTTGGTGTTCTTCCTAGTTAATTAACTACTGTACATGTCCGTAGCTTTTAATATGCAATCTGGCAACAACAATAGCTGGACACGTGTAGTTAAGAGCTGTAGGGAGTTTTAAATCACAGTTGTACTTGGGATTAGTGTTTTCTTGTTGATGAAGTAAATTGATAAATGAGGCTCTATTAAATGAATCTAATAAATGTGAGTGTTGTATTTGAGATACTTCTCTTTTGTTTTCTTTGTCGTCAATCTCTAAACAAAAAAAAGGTTAGATTTCTTTTTGTTTGGTTGAACTATGTTATTAAGATTTATTTTTGTATTTTCATTTTTTGAGATGTCTAAAATATTAGTAGCTCAAACAAGTGTTAGAAAAAGGACTTGTCACATGTTGATCGTCCCGTCACTGAAACTCTGCGGTTGGTGGACTCTGGAAGCAGGGAGGCTTGTTGTGACTCACTGATGTATACAGGGGCCTCGTTTAAAAGGAATTTACCCTCTAAACTGTTTACTGTTTGTAAATAAAAAGGACCAGGTGTTGAGCATTTAATCTGTGTATTCTAAATACGGACAGTGACTATCGGGGAGGCAGGTAGTCTAGTGGTTAGAGTGTAGGGGCGGCAGGTAGCCTAGTGGTTAGCGCGTTGGACTAAACCAAAAGGTTGCAAGATCGAATCCCTGAGCTGACAAGTGGCAACATCGGTCCTTCTGCCCCTGAACAAGGCAGTTAACCCACTGTTCCACGGTAAGCTGTCATTGAAAATAAGGATTTGTTCTAAACTGACTTGCTGAGTTAAATAAAGGTACAATTGTATAGGGATGTCCCTTTAGGTTGTCATGGCTGTGTTTCACCACTAGATGGCAGTTTGTTATTAATTTTTACTTTACCTTAAATTAACTCTGCAAGTCAGTTAAGAACAAATTCTTATTTTCAATGACAGCCTACTGGGGAACATTGGGTTAACCACCTGTTCAGGGGCAGAAGGACCGGGTTAGACCCCGTCTGGTTTGTAGTAGTGGACCTCTACCCCGTCTGGTCTGTAGTAGTGGACCTCTACCCCGTCTGGTCTGTAGTAGTGGACCGCTACCCCGTCTGGTCTGTAGTAGTGGACCGCTGCCCCGTCTGGTTTGGTCTGTAGTAGTGGACCGCTACCCCGTCTGGTCTGTAGTAGTGGACCGCTACCCCGTCTGGTCTGGTCTGTAGTAGTGGACCGCGACCCCGTCTGGTTTGGTCTGTAGTAGTGGACCGCTACCCCGTCTGGTCTGTAGTAGTGGACCGCTA
>NW_027011765.1:0-22320 GCF_036934945.1 Oncorhynchus masou masou | reverse complement strand
TGGTGGTGTAATGGTGTCAATAACCTGCAATATCCAGATGCAGCCAACAGGTGGCGACCCTTTTCAATGACAATCAGACACTCATCCAAGATTTAAATAGAAGTATTATATTGTATCTCTGAGCACTTACCGTTCACTACGATAGTGAGCAGGCAGTCAAAAGGGGCTGCAGGCGTTGATGTCCACTAGTGATGATCTTTGTGGAAGATCTAGACAATCACATATGAAACTGCCATGAGGCAGATGATCCACCAGCATTCAGACAGTTATGTTAATACTGTATATCATACTATGATCAGATTTTATCTGCACTTGAATTAAAAATAAAATAGTGTGCCTCTGCTGGCAAACAACGACCTTCATCAGAGCATGCTCCCATCTTCCCTCCCTGCCATCCATCCATACCTCCCTCCCTGCCATCCATCCCTCCCATCCATCCCTCCTCCCTCCCTCCCTCCCTCCCATCCATCCATCCATCCTCCCTCCCTCCCTCCCTCCCATCCATCCATCCATCACTGTTTCGTGCCTCTGCCGTCGGTAACCAATGACCTTCAGAGCATGCTACTGTATCCTTCTATCCTCCCTTCCATCCATCCATCCTCTCTCCCTCCCATCCACCCATCCACCCTCTCTCCCTCCCATCCATCCATCATCTCTCCCTCCCATCCACCCATCCTCTCTCTCTCCCTCCCATCCATCCATCCATCCATCCTCCCTCCCTCCCTCCCTCCCTCCCTCCCATCCATCCATCCTCTCTCCCTCCCATCCATCCATCCATCCATCCATCCATCCATCCTCTCTCCCTCCCATCCATCCTCTCTCCCTCCCATCCATCCACCCTCTCTCCTCTCTCCCTCCCATCCATCCATCCTCTCTCCCTCCCATCCATCCATCCATCCATCCATCCTCTCCCTCCCATCCATCCTCTCTCCCTCCCATCCACCCTCTCTCCTCTCTCCCTCCCATCCATCCTCTCTCCCTCCCATCCATCCTCTCTCCCTCCCATCCACCCATCCTCTCTCCCCCCATCCTCTCTCCCTCCCATCCATCCTCTCTCCCTCCCATCCACCCTCTCTCCCTCCCATCCACCCTCTCTCCCTCCCTCCTCTCTCCCTCCCATTCATCCATCCTCTCTCCCTCCCATCCATCCATCCTCTCTCCCTCCCATCCATCCTCCCTCCCCATCCATCCTCTCTCCCTCCCATCCATCCATCCTCTCCCCTCCATCCATCCTCTCTCCCCCATCCTCTCCCCTCCCATCCATCCTCTCTCCTCCCATCCATCCATCCTCTCTCCCTCCCATCCACCCTCTCTCCCTCCCATCCACCCTCTCTCCTCCCATCCACCTCTCTCCCTCCCATCACCCTCTCCCCCCCCATCCACCCTCTCTCCCTCCCATCCATCCATCTCTCTCCCACCCATCCATCCATCCTCTCTCCCTCCCATCCATCCTCTCTCCCTCCCATCCATCCTCCCATCCACCCCCATCCATCCTCCCACCCCCTCCCATCCATCCTCTTTCCCTCCCATCACCCTCCCATCCATCCACCCTCTCTCCCTCCCCATCCACCACCCTCTCTCCCTCCCATCCACCCACCCTCTCTCCCTCCCATCCATCCATCCCTCCTCTCTCCCTCCCTCCCTCCCTCCCTCCCTCCCATCCATCCATCCATCACTGTTTCGTGCCTCTGCCGTCGGTAACCAATGACCTTCAGAGCATGCTACTGTATCCTTCTATCCTCCCTTCCATCCATCCATCCTCTCTCCCTCCCTCCCTCCCATCCATCCATCCTCTCTCCCTCCCTCCCTCCCATCCATCCATCATCTCTCCCTCCCACCCATCCACCCTCTCTCCCTCCCATCCATCCATCCATACATCCATCATCTCTCCCTCCCATCCATCCATCATCTCTCCCTCCCACCCATCCACCCTCTCTCCCTCCCATCCATCCATCCATCCATCCATCCTCTCTCCCTCCCTCCCATCCATCCATCATCTCTCCCTCCCATCCACCCATCCTCTCTCTCTCCCTCCCATCCATCCATCATCTCTCCCTCCCATCCACCCATCCTCTCTCTCTCCCTCCCATCCATCCATCCTCTCTCCCTCCCTCCATCCCTCCCATCCATCCATCCACCCTCTCTCCCTCCCATCCATCCATCCATCCATCCTCTCTCCCTCCCTCCCATCCATCCATCATCTCTCCCTCCCATCCACCCATCCTCTCTCTCTCCCTCCCTCCCATCCATCCATCCATCCATCCTCCCTCCCTCCCTCCCTCCCTCCCTCCCTCCCATCCATCCATCCATCCTCTCTCCCTCCCATCCATCCATCCATCCATCCTCTCTCCCTCCCATCCATCCATCCATCCATCCATCCATCCATCCATCCATCCATCCATCCTCTCTCCCTCCCATCCATCCTCTCGCTCTCTCCCATCCACCCATCCTCTCTCCCTCCATCCTCTCTCCCTCCCATCCATCCATCCTCTCTCCCTCCCATCCATCCATCCTCTCTCCCTCCCATCCATCCTCTCTCCCTCCCATCCATCCTCTCTCCCTCCCATCCACCCTCTCTCCCTCCCATCCACCCTCTCTCCCTCCCATCCACCCTCTCTCCCTCCATCCTCTCTCCCTCCCATCCATCCATCCTCTCTCCCTCCCATCCATCCATCCTCTCTCCCTCCCATCCATCCTCTCTCCCTCCCATCCACCCATCCATCCTCCCATCCACCCATCCATCCTCCCTCCCACCCCCCTCCCATCCATCCTCTTTCCCTCCCATCCACCCTCCCATCCATCCACCCTCTCTCCCTCCCATCCACCCACCCTCTCTCCCTCCCATCCACCCACCCTCTCTCCCTCCCATCCATCCATCCATCCTCTCTCCCTCCCATCCATCCATCCATCCTCTCTGCCTCCCTCCCATCCACCCATCATCTCTCTCTTTCTCCCTCCCATCCACCCATCCTCTCTGCCTCCCTCCCATCCACCCATCCTCTCTGCCTCCCATCCATCCATCCATCCTCTCTGCCTCCCTCCCATCCATCCATCCATCCTCTCTGCCTCCCTCCCATCCATCCATCCATCCATCCATCCTCTCTGCCTCCCTCCCATCCACCCATCCTCTCTGCCTCCCTCCCATCCACCCATCCTCTCTGCCTCCCTCCCATCCATCCATCCATCCTCTCTCCCTCCCATCCACCCATCCTCTCTGCCTCCCTCCCATCCATCCTCTCTGCCTCCCTCCCATCCATCCTCTCTGCCTCCCTCCCATCCATCCTCTCTGCCTCCCTCCCATCCATCCATCCATCCTCTCTCCCTCCCTCCCTCCCTCCATCCATCCTCTCTCCCTCTCTCCCATCCATCCATCCTCTCTGCCTCCCTCCCACCCATCCTCTCTGCCTCCCTCCCACCCATCCTCTCTGCCTCCCTCCCACCCATCCTCTCTGCCTCCCTCCCACCCATCCTCTCTGCCTCCCTCCCATCCATCCTCTCTGCCTCCCTCCCATCCATCCTCTCTGCCTCCCTCCCATCCATCCTCTCTGCCTCCCTCCCATCCATCCTCTCTGCCTCCCTCCCATCCACCCATCCATCCATCCATCCATCCTCTCTCCATCCATCCATCTCTCCCTCCCTCCCATCCTCTCTCCCTCCCTCCCATCCATCCATCCATCCTCTCTCCCTCCCTCCCATCCATCCATCCTCTCTGCCTCCCTCCCTCCCATCCATCCATCCTCTGCCTCCCTCCCTCCCATCCATCCTCTCTGCCTCCCTCCCATCCATCCATCCATCCATCCATCCTCTCTGCCTCCCTCCCATCCATCCATCCATCCATCCTCTCTGCCTCCCTCCCTCCCATCCATCCATCCATCATCCATCCTCTCTGCCTCCCTCCCCATCCATCCATCCATCCATCACCTCTGCCTCCTCCCTCCCATCCATCCATCCATCCTCTCTGTCCCTCCCATCCTCTCTCCTCCTCCCTCCCATCCATCCATCCATCCTCTCTGCCTCCCTCCCATCCATCCATCCATCCTCTCTGCCTCCCTCCCATCCATCCATCCATCCTCTCTGCCTCCCTCCCATCCTCTCTCCCATCCTCTCTCCCATCCTCTCTCCCTCCCTCCCATCCTCTCTCCCATCCTCTCTCCCTCCCTCCCATCCTCTCTCCCTCCCTCCCATCCATCCATCCATCCATCCATCCATCCTCTCTGCCTCCCTCCCTCCCATCCATCCATCCATCCTCTCTGCCTCCCTCCCATCCTCTCTCCCATCCTCTCTCCCATCCTCCCATCCTCTCTCCCATCCTCCCATCCTCTCTCCCATCCTCTCTCCCTCCCTCCCATCCTCTCTCCCATCCTCTCTCCCTCCCTCCCATCCTCTCTCCCTCCCATCCTCTCTCCCTCCCATCCTCTCTCCCTCCCTCCCATCCTCTCTCCCTCCCTCCCATCCTCTCTCCCTCCCTCCCATCCTCTCTCCCATCCTCTCTCCCTCCCTCCCTCCCTCCCATCCTCTCTCCCTCCCTCCCTCCCATCCTCTCTCCCTCCCATCCTCTCTCCCTCCCTCCCATCCTCTCTCCCTCCCTCCCTCCTCTCTCCCTCCCTCCCATCCTCTCTCCCTCCCTCCATCCTCTCTCTCCCATCCTCTCTCCCTCCCTCCCCTCCCTCCCATCCTCTCTCCCTCCCCCTCCCTCCCATCCTCCTCTCCCTCCCATCCTCTCTCCCTCCCTCCCATCCTCTCTCCCCTCCCTCCCATCCTCTCTCCCCTCCCTCCCTCCATCCTCTCTCCCATCCTCTCTCCCTCCCCCCCTCCCTCCCCCATCCTCTCTCCCCTCCCCTCCCTCCCATCCTCTCTCCCTCCCTCCCTCCCATCCTCTCTCCCTCCCTCCCTCTCCCCTCCCTCCCATCCTCTCTCCCCTCCCCTCCCATCCTCTCTCCCATCCTCTCTCCTCCCTCACTCCCTCCCATCCTCTCCCTCCCTCCTCCCATCCTCTCTCCCTCCCCATCCTCTCTCCCTCCCTCCCATCCTCTCTCCCTCCCTCCCATCCTCTCTCCCTCCCTCCCATCCTCTCTCCCTCTCTCCCATCCTCTCTCCCTCCCTCCCATCCTCTCTCCCTCTCTCCCTCCCATCCTCTCTCCCTCCCTCCCCATCCTCTCTCCCTCCCTCCCATCCTCTCTCCCTCCCTCCATCCTCTCCCTCCCTCACATCCTCTCTCCCTCCCTCCCATCCTCTCTCCCTCTCTCCCTCCCATCCTCTCTCCCTCTCTCCCTCCCATCCTCTCTCCCTCTCATCCACCCTCGCTCCCTCCCATCCACCCTCTCTCCCTCCCATCCACCCTCTCTCCCTCCCATCCACCCTCTCTCCCTCCCATCCACCCTCGGTATCCAGGGAAGCATTGAGACTCTCCTCACCACTATGAGCAGGTCAGCATGAGTTCCAGTGAACACAGGGATGTCCATGGGGACTCGTACAGAGTAGGGTTTATTCAAACGCACACCAAAGTTCCTCTCTCCACTCAGCAGCAGCAGGATAAACACACCGATGTGTACCAGGCCCACACGAGCTGCACACACAGACACACACAGAGTACACATAAGAAGATGAAACACACACACACACACACACAGCTCCGTGTGACTCACACTGGTCAGCCCGTGCATCATTCAGGTAGAACAGGATCGGCACCAGGACATCCAGAACATCACTGCTCTTCAACACGAAGAATAGGAACTTCTGAAACACAAAAAAATAGAACGTTTGGAGGCTAAACGAGATCAACAAAAGGCACCAAGATTGTGAGCTTCAATATTATATGAATATTCTCGCTTGTACTTTGTGGAAACAGTTGAGAACAACAATACTGTACTTAAAAATGTCAGATCCCCAGGTCAAACACAGACAATACCTGTCAATGTTAAAACAAGACCATTGTCGCAATCTTTTTACAACGTGTTCTCTAGAGAAGCTGCAAATGTCACTCAGGTGATGAAACACATTAAAACATCAAATCTGTATTTGGGAGGTAAACGCTTATAGGGATCTCCTCAGTGCATTCACAATCAGAGAGAGAGGAGGATGTAATCAATGTGCGACGCAATGAGGCGTGTACGAAGCACACAGATGAACAGATGGCAGTCTGAGGGCAGAAGGGTAGAGCAATGTGATGCAGGAAGTGTTGAGGTGGATATGTGTGATATGACACATTATTCTACAGGCGACCCCCTCAGCGGTCTACAGGCGACCCCCTCAGCGGTCTACAGGCGACCCCCTCAGCGGTCTACAGGCGACCCCCTCAGCGGTCTACAGGCGACCCCCTCAGCGGTCTATGTGAGTTCGATTTTATACACCTGTCAGCAACGGGTGTGGCTGAAATAGCTGAATCCACTCATTTGAAGGGGTGTCCACATACTTTTGTATATATTGTGTATGTGAAATTTAGAATGGCCCATTATCAAATGGGCAAGAAGAGGGGTCGGGGGGGAAAAAGAAAAAAAACTGTTTGACTCGAATAGCGAATGGAGGCTGCTGTCATGACGTTGCCCTGTTGGTGAGGTTTATGACCCCCATAAATACCTCTCCCCCTATTCTCGCTCTACTGGAAACCCCTTTGTGTTAACATAGAGAGAGTATGGGAACGTCAAAAGGTGGGGAAAGGAACAATATTTCGGTAATTCAATCTGTTGAAAGTGTCCGTTGGTACTTAAAAAGAATATGATGTCAGATCAGTTGTCGTCTGGGACATTATATCTGATGATAGGACGACATAAATTGTATCTTGGAAAGTCTACACATTCTAGTCATCAGATTCACATGGAATTGTAGTGCAATTTGAATGCTTAAATATTAAACTATTTGTGAAAAGATTAAAAGTACTTTTAGTTTTAATATCAGAGAATTGTTTTCATAAGTAAAATATGCTCACTCAGTGGCCACGCCCGAGTGAACCAATTCACGACGGGCTAAGCCAACCTCAGCGTGAGCTCTGGTTGCAAATGGTTGAACGACTACAACCTAACATTGTGTTCCCTATGACGTGAAGACTGATGTCCATACGTTTAAGAGGGCGAATTTCAACGTGGATGTGATGATCGCCACGCTGGAAGGATGAATTTCGACTATACCAGCTAGAATATAGTATGGAGCTTATAGTATGGCAACTTGGTATGAACTCTGAACTCTTATTCACTAAAGAAGTGATACATCCTAGATCCTAGATCCCTACATCCTTATCAGCAGCAGCTGAAAATGTGCATGGACTAGGAAAGGATGGACAATCTCTTCAGAGCGACAGAGTACTACAACGTATCCATTCTACCACACGACGACAGAGTACTACAACATATCCATTCTACCACACGACGACAGAGTACTACAACATATCCATTCTACCACGCGACGAGAGAGTACTACAACGTATCCATTCTACCACACAACGACAGAGTACTACAACATATCCATTCTACCACACGACGACAGAGTACTACAACATATCCATTCTACCACGCGACGACAGAGTACTACAGCGTATCCATTCTACCACACGACGACAGAGTACTACAATGTATCCATTCTACCACGCGACGACAGAGTACTACAACGTATCCATTCTACCACACGACGAGAGTACTACAACGTACCCATTCTACCACGCGACGACAGAGTACTACAACAAAGCCGTTCTACCACACGACGACAGAGTACTACAGCGTATCCATTCTACCACACGACAACAGAGTACTACAACGTACCCATTCTACCACACGACGACAGAGTACTACAACGTACCCATTCTACCACCCGGTTCCGGGTTGGAGCGAGCGGTCGCATCTACACTTCGGTCCGCAGGTAGTATAACTTTTCATTACATTTTCATTACATTTCATTATAGTACAACGGTTTGATTTGTCTAATCTTAGCAATTCCTTCTTAGCTAGCTACATAGCCGTCTTTGTATCAAAGATAATTGCGTAATTATCGTATTTCGTCGTCCTAACGTAGTCTACACTGCTATCTGCTATCTGCCCAGCAGCTAGCTAATCGTCCACCGTCTACCAGCACTGTAGAAACTGTTACACTCAACTGAACGACTCGATTAGTGTAGTGTTAGCTAGCTACATAGTTGTCTTTGCTGTCTTCGTATCCAAGATAATTGTGTAGTTTAGAGTGTGTAGACTTAGAGTGATTATCTTAATTTACCGAGGTTAGCTAGCCAGCTATTTGTCGTCCTTAACGTAGGAGATACTGCTAGCTAGCTAGCCAACAGCTAGCCAACGTCTACCGAATAAGAACTTCAACAACCCGGTCAACATTCCGCTTCGCTCCACAGGTAGTATCACATTTTCATTTCACTTCATTACAGTACAACGGTTTGATTTGTTTGATCGTAGCTAGCTATCTACATAGCCGTCTTTGTATCTAAGACAATTGTGTAGTCTAGAGCTATTTTCTAGGTTAGCTAGCCAGCTATTGTCGTTCTTTTAACGTAACGTAACGTAATCAACACTGCTAGCTAGCCGGCTAGCCCCCGAATAGCAGCACTGTAGAAACTATTACACTCGACGGAACGACTTGATTAGTGTAGTGTCAACAACGCAGCCACTGGCTGCTAGCCTACTCCAGCAGTACTGTATCATTTCAATCATTTTAGTCAATAAGATTCTTGCTACGTAAGCTTAACTTTCTGAACATTCGAGACGTGTAGTCCACTTGTCATTCCAATCTCCTTTGCATTAGCGTAGCCTCTTCTGTAGCCTGTCAACTATGTGTCCATCTATCCCTGTTCTCTCCTCTCTGCACAGACCCTACAAACGCTCCACACCGCGTGGCCGCGGCCACCCTAATCTGGTGGTCCCTGCGCGCACGACCCACGTGGAGTTCCAGGTCTCCGGTAGCCTCTGGAACTGCCGATCTGCGGCCAACAAGGCAGAGTTCATCTCAGCCTATGCCTCCCTCCAGTCCCTCGACTTCTTGGCACTGACGGAAACATGGATCACCACAGATAACACTGCTACTCCTACTGCTCTCTCTTCGTCCGCCCACGTGTTCTCGCACACCCCGAGAGCTTCTGGTCAGCGGGGTGGTGGCACCGGGATCCTCATCTCTCCCAAGTGGTCATTCTCTCTTTCTCCCCTTACCCATCTGTCTTTCGCCTCCTTTGAATTCCATGCTGTCACAGTTACCAGCCCTTTCAAGCTTAACATCCTTATCATTTATCGCCCTCCAGGTTCCTCGGAGAGTTCATCAATGAGCTTGATGCCTTGATAAGCTCCTTTCCTGAGGACGGCTCACCTCTCACAGTCCTGGGCGACTTTAACCTCCCCACGTCTACCTTTGACTCATTCCTCTCTGCCTCCTTCTTTCCACTCCTCTCCTCTTTTGACCTCACCCTCTCACCTTCCCCCCTACTCACAAGGCAGGCAATACGCTCGACCTCATCTTTACTAGATGCTGTTCTTCCACTAACCTCATTGCAACTCCCCTCCAAGTCTCCGACCACTACCTTGTATCCTTTTCCCTCTCGCTCTCATCCAACACTTCCCACACTGCCCCTACTCGGATGGTATCGCGCCGTCCCAACCTTCGCTCTCTCTCCCCCGCTACTCTCTCCTCTTCCATCCTATCATCTCTTCCCACTGCTCATACCTTCTCTAACCTATCTCCTGATTCTGCCTCCCCAACCCTCCTCTCTTCCCTTTCTGCATCCTTTGAGTCTCTATGTCCCCTATCCTCCAGGCCGGCTCGGTCCTCCCCTCCCGCTCCGTGGCTCGACGACTCATTGCGAGCTCACAGAACAGTGCTCCGGGCAGCCGAGCGGAAATGGAGGAAAACTCGCCTCCCTGCGGACCTGGCATCCTTTCACTCCCTCCTCTCTACATTTTCCTCCTCTGTCTCTGCTGCTAAAGCCACTTTCTACCACTCTAAATTCCAAGCATCTGCCTCTAACCCTAGGAAGCTCTTTGCCACCTTCTCCTCCCTCCTGAATCCTCCTCCCCTCCCCCCCTCCTCCCTCTCTGCAGATGACTTCGTCAACCATTTTGAAAAGAAGGTCGACGACATCCGATCCTCGTTTGCTAAGTCAAACGACACCGCTGGTTCTGCTCACACTGCCCTACCCTGTGCTCTGACCTCCCCTCTCTCTCCAGATGAAATCTCGCTTCTTGTGACGGCCGGCCGCCCAACAACCTGCCCGCTTGACCCTATCCCCTCCTCTCTTCTCCAGACCATTTCCGGAGACCTTCTCCCTGAGGAAGTACAGTTCCCGCTCAGCCCAGTCAAAACTGTTCGCTGCTCTGGCCCCCCAATGGTGGAACAAACTCCCTCACGACGCCAGGACAGCGGAGTCAATCACCACCTTCCGGAGACACCTGAAACCCCACCTCTTCAAGGAATACCTAGGATAGGATAAAGTAATCCTTCTCACCCCCCCTTAAATGATTTAGATGCACTATTGTAAAGTGGCTGTTCCACTGGATGTCAGAAGGTGAATTCACCAATTTGTAAGTCGCTCTGGATAAGAGCGTCTGCTAAATGACTTAAATGTAAATGTAAATGACTCCCGGTGAGGAGGTAATACGGTCACCATGACACCCGGTGAGGAGGTAATACGGTCACCATGACTCCCGGTGAGGAGGTAATACGGTCACCATGACTCCCGGTGAGGAGGTAATACGGTCACCATGACTCCCGGTGAGGAGGTAATACGGTCACCATGACTCCCGGTGAGGAGGTAATACGGTCACCATGACTCCCGGTGAGGAGGTATACGGTCACCATGACTCCCGGTGAGGAGGTAATACGGTCACCATGACTCCCGGTGAGGAGGTAATACGGTCACCATGACTCCCGGTGAGGAGGTATACGGTCACCATGACTCCCGGTGAGGAGGTAATACGGTCACCATGACTCCCGGTGAGGAGGTAATACGGTCACCATGACTCCCGGTGAGGAGGTAATACGGTCACCATGACTCCCGGTGAGGAGGTAATACGGTCACCATGACTCCCGGTGAGGAGGTAATACGGTCACCATGACTCCCGGTGAGGAGGTAATACGGTCACCATGACTCCCGGTGAGGAGGTAATACGGTCACCATGACTCCCGGTGAGGAGGTAATACGGTCACCATGACTCCCGGTGAGGAGGTAATACGGTCACCATGACTGCCGGTGCGGAGGTAATACGGTCACCATGACTGCCGGTGAGGAGGTAATACGGTCACCATGACTGTTGGTGAGGAGGTAATACGGTCACCATGACTGTTGGTGAGGAGGTAATACGGTCACCATGACTGTTGGTGAGGAGGTAATACGGTCACCATGACTGTTGGTGAGGAGGTAATACGGTCACCATGACTCCCGGTGAGGAGGTAATACGGTCACCATGACTCCCGGTGAGGAGGTAATACGGTCACCATGACTCCCGGTGAGGAGGTAATACGGTCACCATGACTGTTGGTGAGGAGGTAATACGGTCACCATGACTGTTGGTGAGGAGGTAATACGGTCACCATGACTGTTGGTGAGGAGGTAATACAGTCACCATGACTGTTGGTGAGGAGGTAATACAGTCACCATGACTGTTGGTGAGGAGGTAATACAGTCACCATGACTGTTGGTGAGGAGGTAATACAGTCACCATGACTGCCAGTGAGGAGGTAATACGGTCCTAGTAAAGGCTAATACAGCACTGTTGTGTTATTTAATGTAGGAATGATGGGATGCAGGTACTAGGGCTCCAGTCCGAACCTTGTTGAAGTCACAGAGCTTCCAGAAGAGCACCAGTAGCTCCTGGTGGAAGCGGATCTTCTTGGCTGAGTTGGGCAGGTAGGTCTGGATCAGAGGGTTGGTCATCAGTCTGGCCAGACCCTTCAGGATGAAGCTGAAGTCCTGGAGAAAGACAACAACAACAAACTCTCCCTTCAGATGTACTGCGACTTAAATGGTTTTTAAAAAAGATGTCATGTCTGATTGACCCAGAGTCATGTGGTTCTGGATTGACCGATTGAACAGTGTACGTTAGTGTCTTACCTCCTCCCTATGGATCCTGGACAGGTAGTTTACAAACAGGTTGTCTGGTCCCACAGGCTGAGAACACAAGGAAGGGAAACATTATGATGACAGATACAACAACCAACAATTCCACGTGGCCAGAGGCAAGATGGAACTACCAACCATGTTGCTTATGGGCGGCAGGGTAGCCTAGTGGTTAGAGTGGGGGGCGGCAGGCTAGCCTAGTGGTTAGAGTGGAGGGGCGGTAGGGTGGCCTAGTGGTTAGAGTGGGGGGCGGCAGGCTAGCCTAGTGGTTAGAGTGGAGGGGCGGCAGGGTGGCCTAGTGGTTAGAGTGGAGGGGCGACAGGGTGGCCTAGTGGTTAGAGTGGAGGGGCGGCAGGGTAGCCTAGTGGTTAGAGTGGAGGGGCGGCAGGGTAGCCTAGTGGTTAGAGTGGAGGGGCGGCAGGCTAGCCTAGTGGTTAGAGTGGAGGGGCGGCAGGCTAGCCTAGTGGTTAGAGTGGAGGGGCGGCAGGCTAGCCTAGTGGTTAGAGTGGAGGGGCGGCAGGGTAGCCTAGTGGTTAGAGTGTAGAGGCGGCAGGGTAGCCTAGTGGTTAGAGTGTAGGGGCGGCAGGCTAGCCTAGTGGTTAGAGTGGGGGGGCGGCAGGGTAGCCTAGTGGTTAGAGTGTAGAGGCGGCAGGGTAGCCTAGTGGTTAGAGTGTAGAGGTGGCAGGTAGCCTAGTGGTTAGAGCGTTGGACTAGTAACCAGCTACCCGGGGCGGCAGGGTAGCCTAGTGGTTAGAGCGTTGGACTAGTAACAGGCTACCCGGGGCGGCAGGGTAGCCTAGCGGTTAGAGCGTTGGACTAGTAACCGGCTACCCGGGGCGGCAGGGTAGCCTAGCGGTTAGAGCGTTGGACTAGTAACCAGCTACCCGGGGTGGCAGGGTAGCCTAGTGGTTAGAGCGTTGGACTAGTAACCAGCTACCCGGGGTGGCAGGGTAGCCTAGTGGTTAGAGCGTTGGACTAGTAACCAGCTACCCGGGGTGGCAGGGTAGCCTAGTGGTTAGAGCGTTGGACTAGTAACCGTCTACCCGGGGCGGCAGGGTAGCCTAGTGGTTAGAGTGGAGGGGCGGCAGGGTAGCCTAGTGGTTAGAGCGTTGGACTAGTAACCAGCTACCCGGGGTGGCAGGGTAGCCTAGTGGTTAGAGCTTTGGACTAGTAACCAGCTACCCGGGGCGGCAGGCTAGCCTAGTGGTTAGAGTGGAGGGGCGGCAGGGTGGCCTAGTGGTTAGAGTGGAGGGGCGGCAGGGTGGCCTAGTGGTTAGAGTGTAGAGGTGGCAGGGTAGCCTAGTGGTTAGAGCGTTGGACTAGTAACCGGAAGGTTGCAAGTTCATACCCCCGAGCTGACAAGGTACAAATCTGTCGTTCTGCCCCTGAACAGGCAGTTAACCCACTGTTCCTAGGCCGTCATTGAAAATAAGAATTTGTTCTTAACTGACTTGCCTCCTAAAATAAAGGTAAAATAAAAATTCCTATCCAGTTCTCAGATATCAGAAGGGGATTTGAGAATCAGGCTCTCTCTCTCTCTTTTACCTCTAGGTCCTCCATGGCGGAGGTGGAATGGTCCAGGCTGTGTTGTGCTGCGGCTGGCCCGGCCTCGTGCTCCAGAGTCACTATGAGGACCTGGACAGCATGCTCCACCAACACCTCTCGGTAGTCAGAGAACATCAGGTGATTGTAAGGGATACCGTAACCCACTGCGTCATAGGCACACACCACGTTGAGGAGAGACGTGAAGAGAGGCAGGGCATGTCTGGGAGGAGGAGAGAGAGGTTAGGATTAGCGTAACACACTCTTCAGACCAAATCTTCAGTCATAAAGTGTGTGTGTGTGTGTTACCTGTTGTCTGTAGCGCAGAAGAAGGTAACCCAGGGGTTGAGGATGTTGTTGTCAGCAGAGGGGGGCAGGTACATGGCCTCAGAGAAACAGGTCAACAGCAGCTTCAGCAGCTCCGTCCTGACCAAGACAGTGGAGAGAAAAATATGAAATATCATCTCTAAAATCAACTCCGAGCCCCCTCTAGGCACTTGTGTAGATCTCAGAGGGCTGGATAACATGGTGAGAGTTTCATCTTGCCCCCGATGAATCAAGTGGAATTGTCACCATATTGATTGATTATACCTATCCTACACAAGTAGATCTAGTAATTCAGGGATTCTCCCCCTCTCCATCTTCCCTGGAGTCTCACCTGTTGAGGTCGTGGGTGTAGTTGAGTGGGGGGGACTGAGCGAACCCCACTCCTGCCTCCCAGATGTACTCACAGCTGTCTATGGACTGGATGTCCTCTGCTGTGTCCTGGGGAGGAGAAGAACACAGAGGTGACCTTCAAGCATAGTCGAGCAGCAATTCCATTTTAATGTTATTGTTACACTCCATAAAACGTAGAACAATGATTGTTTGGTTAACTAAACATGGTACAAACCATAGTTCACTGCACAACGGGTCGTGTGAGGAATTCATGATTGTCAAAATGGGACAGTGCTGAGGTCACAAAGGAGACAGTGGGCCATGTTCTATTCATATCAGCAGAGGGTAGAGAGCCCCCTGTGACAGAGAGCTGTGACTGTGACAGAGCTGTGACTGTGACAGAGAGCTGTGACTGTGACAGAGAGCTGTGACAGAGAGCTGTGACAGAGAGCTGTGACAGAGAGCTGTGACAGAGAGCTGTGACTGTGACCGAGAGCTGTGACTGTGACCGAGAGCTGTGACTGTGACCGAGAGCTGTGACTGTGACCGAGAGCTGTGACAGAGAGCTGTGACTGTGACAGAGAGCTGTGACTGTGACCGAGAGCTGTGACTGTGACCGAGAGCTGTGACTGTGACCGAGAGCTGTGACTGTGACCGAGAGCTGTGACTGTGACCGAGAGCTGTGACTGTGACCGAGAGCTGTGACTGTGACAGAGAGCTGTGACTGTGACAGAGAGCTGTGACTGTGACAGAGAGCTGTGACTGTGACAGAGCTGTGACTGAGACAGAGAGCCCCCTGTGACAGAGAGCTGTGACTGTGACCGAGAGCTGTGACTGTGACCGAGAGCTGTGACTGTGACAGAGAGCTGTGACTGTGACAGAGAGCTGTGACTGTGACAGAGAGCTGTGACTGTGACAGAGAGCTGTGACTGTGACAGAGAGCTGTGACTGTGACAGAGAGCTGTGACTGTGACAGAGAGCTGTGACTGTGACAGAGAGCTGTGACAGAGAGCTGTGACTGTGACCGAGAGCTGTGACTGTGACCGAGAGCTGTGACTGTGACCGAGAGCTGTGACTGTGACCGAGAGCTGTGACTGTGACCGAGAGCTGTGACTGTGACCGAGAGCTGTGACTGTGACCGAGAGCTGTGACTGTGACAGAGAGCCCCCTGTGACAGAGAGCTGTGACTGTGACAGAGAGCTGTGACTGTGACAGAGCTGTGACTGAGACAGAGAGCCCCCTGTGACAGAGAGCTGTGACTGTGACCGAGAGCTGTGACTGTGACCGAGAGCTGTGACTGTGACCGAGAGCTGTGACTGTGACCGAGAGCTGTGACTGTGACCGAGAGCTGTGACTGTGACAGAGAGCCCCCTGTGACAGAGAGCTGTGACTGTGACAGAGAGCTGTGACTGTGACAGAGCTGTGACTGAGACAGAGAGCCCCCTGTGACAGAGAGCTGTGAATGTGACCGAGAGCTGTGACTGTGACAGAGAGCTGTGACTGTGACAGAGAGCTGTGACTGTGACAGAGCTGTGACTCTGACCGAGAGCTGTGACTGTGACCGAGAGCTGTGACTGTGACCGAGAGCTGTGACTGTGACCGAGAGCTGTGACTGTGACAGAGAGCTGTGACTGTGACAGAGAGCTGTGACTGTGACAGAGAGCTGTGACTGTGACAGAGAGCTGTGACAGAGAGCTGTGACTGTGACAGAGCTGTGACTGTGACCGAGAGCTGTGACTGTGACCGAGAGCTGTGACAGAGAGCTGTGACTGTGACAGAGAGCTGTGACTGTGACCGAGAGCTGTGACTGTGACCGAGAGCTGTGACTGTGACAGAGAGCTGTGACTGTGACAGAGAGCTGTGACAGAGAGCTGTGACAGAGAGCTGTGACTGTGACAGAGAGCTGTGACAGAGAGCTGTGACTGTGACAGAGAGCTGTGACTGTGACCGAGAGCTGTGACTGTGACAGAGAGCTGTGACTGTGACAGAGAGCTGTGACTGTGACAGAGAGCTGTGACAGAGAGCTGTGACAGAGAGCTGTGACTGTGACAGAGAGCTGTGACAGAGAGCTGTGACTGTGACCGAGAGCTGTGACTGTGACCGAGAGCTGTGACTGTGACCGAGAGCTGTGACTGTGACCGAGAGCCCCCTGTGACAGAGAGCTGTGACTGTGACAGAGAGCTGTGACTGTGACAGAGCTGTGACTGAGACAGAGAGCTGTGACTGTGACAGAGAGCTGTGACTGTGACAGAGAGCTGTGACTGTGACAGAGAGCTGTGACAGAGAGCTGTGACTGTGACAGAGCTGTGACTGTGACAGAGCTGTGACTGTGACAGAGAGCTGTGACTGTGACAGAGAGCTGTGACTGTGACAGAGAGCTGTGACTGTGACAGAGAGCTGTGACAGAGAGCTGTGACAGAGAGCTGTGACAGAGAGCTGTGACAGAGAGCTGTGACTGTGACCGAGAGCTGTGACTGTGACCGAGAGCTGTGACTGTGACCGAGCTGTGACAGAGAGCCCCCTGTGACAGAGAGCTGTGACTGTGACAGAGAGCTGTGACTGTGACAGAGAGCTGTGACTGTGACAGAGAGCTGTGACTGTGACAGAGAGCTGTGACAGAGAGCTGTGACAGTGACAGAGAGCTGTGACTGTGACAGAGAGCTGTGACTGTGAAAGAGAGTTGTGACTGTGAAAGAGAGTTGTGACTGTGACAGAGAGTTGTGACAGAGAGCTGTGACAGAGAGCTGTGACTGTGACAGAGAGCTGTGACTGTGACAGAGAGCTGTGACTGTGACAGAGAGCCCCTGTGACAGAGAGCTGTGACTGTGACAGAGAGCTGTGACTGTGACAGAGAGCTGTGACTGTGACAGAGAGTTGTGACTGTGACAGAGAGCTGTGACTGTGACAGAGAGCTGTGACTGTGACAGAGAGCTGTGACTGTGACAGAGAGCTGTGACAGAGAGCTGTGACTGTGACAGAGAGTTGTGACAGAGAGCTGTGACAGAGAGCTGTGACAGAGCTGTGACTGTGACAGAGAGCTGTGACTGTGACAGAGAGCTGTGACTGTGACAGAGAGCTGTGACAGAGAGCTGTGACAGAGAGCTGTGACTGTGACAGAGAGCTGTGACAGAGAGCTGTGACAGAGAGCTGTGGCTGACAGAGAGCTGTGACTGTGACAGAGAGCTGTGACTGTGACAGAGAGCCCCCTGTGACAGAGAGCTGTGACTGTGACAGAGAGCTGTGACTGTGACAGAGAGCTGTGACTGTGACAGAGAGCTGTGACTGTGACAGAGAGCTGTGACTGTGACAGAGAGCTGTGACTGTGACAGAGAGCTGTGACTGTGACCGAGAGCTGTGACTGTGACCGAGAGCTGTGACTGTGACAGAGCTGTGACTGTGACAGAGCTGTGACTGTGACCGAGAGCTGTGACTGTGACCGAGAGCTGTGACAGAGAGCTGTGACTGTGACCGAGAGCTGTGACTGTGACAGAGAGCTGTGACTGTGACAGAGAGCTGTGACTGTGACAGAGAGCTGTGACTGTGACAGAGAGCTGTGACTGTGACAGAGCTGTGACTGTGACCGAGAGCTGTGACTGTGACCGAGAGCTGTGACTGTGACAGAGAGCTGTGACAGAGAGCTGTGACAGAGAGCTGTGACTGTGACAGAGAGCTGTGACTGTGACCAAGAGCTGTGACTGTGACCGAGAGCTGTGACTGTGACC
The DNA here is from genome assembly GCF_036934945.1 of Oncorhynchus masou masou. Classification (NCBI taxonomy): domain Eukaryota; kingdom Metazoa; phylum Chordata; class Actinopteri; order Salmoniformes; family Salmonidae; genus Oncorhynchus; species Oncorhynchus masou. The sequence goes on along the minus strand of NW_027011765.1, from coordinate 4,365 downwards.
GAGAGCTGTGACTGTGACAGAGAGCTGTGACAGAGAGCTGTGACTGTGACAGAGAGCTGTGACAGAGAGCTGTGACTGTGACAGAGAGCTGTGACTGTGACCGAGAGCTGTGACTGTGACCGAGAGCTGTGACTGTGACCGAGAGCCCCCTGTGACAGAGAGCTGTGACAGAGAGCTGTGACTGTGACAGAGCTGTGACTGTGACAGAGCTGTGACTGTGACCGAGAGCTGTGACTGTGACCGAGAGCTGTGACAGAGAGCTGTGACTGTGACAGAGAGCTGTGACTGTGACCGAGAGCTGTGACTGTGACCGAGAGCTGTGACTGTGACAGAGAGCTGTGACTGTGACAGAGAGCTGTGACAGAGAGCTGTGACAGAGAGCTGTGACTGTGACAGAGAGCTGTGACAGAGAGCTGTGACTGTGACCGAGAGCTGTGACTGTGACCGAGAGCTGTGACTGTGACCGAGAGCTGTGACTGTGACCGAGAGCCCCCTGTGACAGAGAGCTGTGACTGTGACAGAGAGCTGTGACTGTGACAGAGCTGTGACTGAGACAGAGAGCTGTGACTGTGACAGAGAGCTGTGACTGTGACAGAGAGCTGTGACTGTGACAGAGAGCTGTGACTGTGACAGAGAGCTGTGACTGTGACAGAGCTGTGACTGTGACAGAGCTGTGACTGTGACAGAGAGCTGTGACTGTGACAGAGAGCTGTGACTGTGACAGAGAGCTGTGACTGTGACAGAGAGCTGTGACTGTGACAGAGAGCTGTGACAGAGAGCTGTGACAGAGAGCTGTGACAGAGAGCTGTGACAGAGAGCTGTGACTGTGACCGAGAGCTGTGACTGTGACCGAGAGCTGTGACTGTGACCGAGCTGTGACAGAGAGCCCCCTGTGACAGAGAGCTGTGACTGTGACAGAGAGCTGTGACTGTGACAGAGAGCTGTGACTGTGACAGAGAGCTGTGACTGTGACAGAGAGCTGTGACTGTGAAAGAGAGTTGTGACTGTGAAAGAGAGTTGTGACTGTGACAGAGAGTTGTGACAGAGAGCTGTGACAGAGAGCTGTGACTGTGACAGAGAGCTGTGACTGTGACAGAGAGCTGTGACTGTGACAGAGAGCCCCCTGTGACAGAGAGCTGTGACTGTGACAGAGAGCTGTGACTGTGACAGAGAGCTGTGACTGTGACAGAGAGTTGTGACTGTGACAGAGAGCTGTGACTGTGACAGAGAGCTGTGACTGTGACAGAGAGCTGTGACTGTGACAGAGAGCTGTGACAGAGAGCTGTGACTGTGACAGAGAGTTGTGACTGTGACAGAGAGTTGTGACAGAGAGCTGTGACAGAGAGCTGTGACAGAGCTGTGACTGTGACAGAGAGCTGTGACTGTGACAGAGAGCTGTGACTGTGACAGAGAGCTGTGACAGAGAGCTGTGACAGAGAGCTGTGACGGAGAGCTGTGACTGTGACAGAGAGCTGTGACAGAGAGCTGTGACAGAGAGCTGTGGCTGACAGAGAGCTGTGACTGTGACAGAGAGCTGTGACTGTGACAGAGAGCTGTGACTGTGACAGAGAGCTGTGACTGTGACAGAGAGCCCCCTGTGACAGAGAGCTGTGACTGTGACAGAGAGCTGTGACTGTGACAGAGAGCTGTGACTGTGACAGAGAGCTGTGACTGTGACAGAGAGCTGTGACTGTGACAGAGAGCTGTGACTGTGACAGAGAGCTGTGACTGTGACCGAGAGCTGTGACTGTGACCGAGAGCTGTGACTGTGACAGAGCTGTGACTGTGACAGAGCTGTGACTGTGACCGAGAGCTGTGACTGTGACCGAGAGCTGTGACAGAGAGCTGTGACTGTGACCGAGAGCTGTGACTGTGACAGAGAGCTGTGACTGTGACAGAGAGCTGTGACTGTGACAGAGAGCTGTGACTGTGACAGAGAGCTGTGACTGTGACAGAGCTGTGACTGTGACCGAGAGCTGTGACTGTGACCGAGAGCTGTGACTGTGACAGAGAGCTGTGACAGAGAGCTGTGACAGAGAGCTGTGACTGTGACAGAGAGCTGTGACTGTGACCGAGAGCTGTGACTGTGACCGAGAGCTGTGACTGTGACCGAGAGCTGTGACTGTGACAGAGAGCTGTGACAGAGAGCTGTGACTGTGACAGAGAGCTGTGACAGAGAGCTGTGACTGTGACAGAGAGCTGTGACTGTGACCGAGAGCTGTGACTGTGACCGAGAGCTGTGACTGTGACCGAGAGCCCCCTGTGACAGAGAGCTGTGACTGTGACAGAGAGCTGTGACTGTGACAGAGCTGTGACTGAGACAGAGAGCCCCCTGTGACAGAGAGCTGTGACTGTGACAGAGAGCTGTGACTGTGACAGAGAGCTGTGACTGTGACAGAGAGCTGTGACTGTGACAGAGAGCTGTGACTGTGACAGAGCTGTGACTGTGACAGAGAGCTGTGACAGAGAGCTGTAACAGAGAGCTGTGACGGAGAGCTGTGACTGTGACAGAGAGCTGTGACTGTGACAGAGAGCTGTGACTGTGACAGAGAGCTGTGACTGTGACAGAGAGCTGTGACTGTGAAAGAGAGTTGTGACTGTGAAAGAGAGTTGTGACTGTGACAGAGAGTTGTGACAGAGAGCTGTGACAGAGAGCTGTGACTGTGACAGAGAGCTGTGACTGTGACAGAGAGCTGTGACTGTGACAGAGAGCCCCTGTGACAGAGAGCTGTGACTGTGACAGAGAGCTGTGACTGTGACAGAGAGCTGTGACTGTGACAGAGAGTTGTGACTGTGACAGAGAGCTGTGACTGTGACAGAGAGCTGTGACTGTGACAGAGAGCTGTGACTGTGACAGAGAGCTGTGACAGAGAGCTGTGACTGTGACAGAGAGTTGTGACTGTGACAGAGAGTTGTGACAGAGAGCTGTGACAGAGAGCTGTGACAGAGCTGTGACTGTGACAGAGAGCTGTGACTGTGACAGAGAGCTGTGACTGTGACAGAGAGCTGTGACAGAGAGCTGTGACAGAGAGCTGTGACGGAGAGCTGTGACTGTGACAGAGAGCTGTGACTGACAGAGAGCTGTGACTGTGACAGAGAGCTGTGACTGTGACAGAGAGCTGTGACAGAGAGCTGTGACAGAGAGCTGTGGCTGACAGAGAGCTGTGACTGTGACAGAGAGCTGTGACTGTGACAGAGAGCTGTGACTGTGACAGAGAGCTGTGACTGTGACAGAGAGCCCCCTGTGACAGAGAGCTGTGACTGTGACAGAGAGCTGTGACTGTGACAGAGAGCTGTGACTGTGACAGAGAGCTGTGACTGTGACAGAGAGCTGTGACTGTGACCGAGAGCTGTGACTGTGACCGAGAGCTGTGACTGTGACAGAGCTGTGACTGTGACAGAGCTGTGACTGTGACCGAGAGCTGTGACTGTGACCGAGAGCTGTGACAGAGAGCTGTGACTGTGACCGAGAGCTGTGACTGTGACAGAGAGCTGTGACTGTGACAGAGAGCTGTGACTGTGACAGAGAGCTGTGACTGTGACAGAGAGCTGTGACTGTGACAGAGCTGTGACTGTGACCGAGAGCTGTGACTGTGACCGAGAGCTGTGACTGTGACAGAGAGCTGTGACAGAGAGCTGTGACAGAGAGCTGTGACTGTGACAGAGAGCTGTGACTGTGACCGAGAGCTGTGACTGTGACCGAGAGCTGTGACTGTGACCGAGAGCTGTGACTGTGACCGAGAGCTGTGACAGAGAGCTGTGACAGAGAGCTGTGACTGTGACAGACTGTGCTGTGACTGTGACCGAGAGCTGTGACTGTGACCGAGAGCTGTGACTGTGACCGAGAGCCCCTGTGACAGAGAGCTGTGACTGTGACAGAGAGCTGTGACTGTGACAGAGCTGTGACTGAGACAGAGAGCCCCTGTGACAGAGAGCTGTGACTGTGACAGAGAGCTGTGACTGTGACAGAGAGCTGTGACTGTGACAGAGCTGTGACTGTGACAGAGAGCTGTGACTGTGACAGAGCTGTGACTGTGACAGAGAGCTGTGACAGAGAGCTGTAACAGACTGTGACGGAGAGCTGTGACTGTGACAGAGAGCTGTGACTGTGACAGAGAGCTGTGACTGTGACAGAGAGCTGTGACTGTGACAGAGAGCTGTGACTGTGACAGAGAGCTGTGACTGTGACAGAGAGCTGTGACAGAGAGCTGTGACAGAGAGCTGTGACTGACAGAGAGCTGTGACTGTGACAGAGAGCTGTGACTGTGACAGAGAGCTGTGACTGTGACAGAGAGCTGTGACTGTGACAGAGAGCTGTGACTGTGACAGAGAGCTGTGACTGTGACAGAGAGCTGTGACAGAGAG